>NW_027192519.1:381-24350 GCF_041956645.1 Rasamsonia byssochlamydoides | reverse complement strand
TGAATGAATGAATGAATGAATGAATGAATGAATGAATGAATGAATGAATGAATGAATGAATGAATGAATGAATGGTACCATACCAGTTCCCATTACTTCGTTCGATGAAGATTGATTAACTGATTGAGCAAGGAAGAGAGTGAGTAAGTAAGTAAGTGATTAAAAAGCCTCCCTACCAGACTAACTCCAGACCAAACCGAATACCCATTAATTTAATTAATCCATCCGACCACCAACTCCATCATATCAGAATCAGAATCAGAATCAATCCTTCCGACGCCAGATATGCAGGATTATTTTAGGTAGAAAAACAGATCACCGACATGAAACTGATGAAGACGTCTCGACTGTTTACTCCGCCTTCCCCTGAGTCACCTTGGCTGCCTGTACAGCGGACATCTTCTGCATCCAGCCCTGCGCTGGCTGCGGTTTCTTGACCGTGCGGAGGTCGTCGGTTGAAAAGCCTGAAATCCGCATGTTGTAGTTGCGCTCCAGCACGAGCTGGATGTCGCGGATCTCGAGCGTCGACGAGGGACGGAGCTTCGCCAGGCGACAGGCAGCAGTGATCACGTCGTCGACAAAGTCGTCGGCCATTTGAAGGATAAACTGGAATTATTAGTGTGAATGTTGCAGTTGCCAGTTGCCAAGTAGTGGCATGCTTACCTCTTCAGCATCCGGAGTGAGTCCTTCGCCTTCTCCGCCTCCAGTAACCTGGCGCACCAGGATATCGAGCATCTTCTTGCTCAACACCCGCTGGCCTTCACCCTCGAGCACATAACCTGGATGTTTCTGGATGGCTGGTTGCCCCATCACACCCATGGCGCCGTGGCCTGGACCACCAGACAGTGTAGGACGCGACGGACCCATCGCCACAGGCTCCGGGGGAGGGACGTTGAGATTCTTGGGAATGGCCATGTTGATGTTGCGAGTGGTATTCTCAGTTGAACGGTTCTGCATATAACCTGGGGGATGTGCATGCGGGTTCGCAGCTGACTGCGCCGCATTCTGCTGGTTCGCGTTGTTTGAGTAATTTTGGGCGGCCTGGGCCATCGCAGCTTGGTGGGAGAGTGGACGGGGAGGGCCTTGCGGATTGGGAGGTTGGGCAGGGGCAGAGGCAGGGACAGCGGCACCCCCCGGCGCAGATACACCACCGTCTGGCTGTTGTGGTGCGGGTTGATTTTGTTGTGGCTGTGGCTGACCAGGCGCCTGGTTGAACGCGTTTTGAGTGCCTGCAGCAGCAGCAGCAGCTTGTTGGGCGGTGGGAGTGGGAACTTGGGCTTGCGTGGTGGGAGTCTGCCCTGGCTGCGACGTCGCCGGCGACATGGCTGCTTGCCCTGCTTGGTGACGGGCAGCATTCACAGCAGAGTTGATTGTGTGCGCAGCAGGAGGCTGCACTTGCCCAGGATGCATTGAAGCTGTTGTAGTCGGAGGACGATTGTCGCCTGTGGTAGACTGATCACCGCCTGCTTGTGCAGACTGTTGAGCTTGGACCTGACCCTGAGCTGCAGCTGCAGCCGCCCTGTTGAGTTGCTGATTCTGCTGTGCTGCCTTGAAGCTCTCCTGCTGCTCCTTGAATTTGTTGAGAAAGTCGCTGCCTTCTCGGTACAACTTTTCTGCCGCCATCTGCCTATTCTTAAATTCTTGCATCTCCTCCTGCGTCATGTTGCCGGCACTCTGACGCTGGTTCCATTGTTGCTTCAGCTCCGCCAAACGCATGCGGCCAATCTCTTGCTTCTGCAGCGCGATCCCATAGCGCAACCTCGCTTCCGGAAGCCACGACTGGGCCTGCTCCTTGCTGATATTCGGCGGGAGGAAGAAGTGGAGATTATTGACTTTGTTCTGGATTTGGGGCAGAAGCTGATTAAACGACTGCGGATTGGTAGCCTGCGCCCGAGGCTGTTGCCCTTGTTGTGCCGCAGCCGCGGCTGCCTGAGCCTGCTGCTGCTGCTGCATCCTCTGCTGGAACATGCGCATCCCCTTCATCAGGTTCTGCGATACCTGCGTCAGCCGCAAGTGGGCATTTTGATATTCGGGACTCGACGAGTCCCGAGTGCTGAGGATCTCCCAGAGACCACGCACGAGCTGCGTGTGTTGCGATTTCTGCTGGTCCGTGAGATGAGGCAGTTTCTGGACCTGGTCGGTGCGGATCAACGACGGTTGCTGCTGAGGAGGAACCTGCTGCTGCTGCTGGTTGGAAGGAGCCGGAGCACCTGAGCCATCCATCCTGCAGACAGCTTTGATTGATGAATCCTTTCTTTCGTGATGCGGTAGAAACGGAAGTTTCAACTCAGTCGGCCTCGAGGACCCCTGAGCAAGGATGAAATCAGGTATATAGGATTAAACTATCTGTCTATCACCACCGGAACACTGATTGAGAGATGCAAAACCAGCCTGCAAGTCTGGAGTCTGGATAGAACTGCAATGACGCGTGAGGCGATGAGGCCAGAGGTGGCAGGACGTGAAGCATTGACGATCCCGTCGCGATCGAAGCTTTTCCCCTCCTGCATAGCGGAGGCTTGGCATGCCGGCATGCTTAGAGACAGTGAGCTTTGTTTCAACTACACCCATCTACCGCTACTTCATCTACGATTTGTAAAATGAGGCTATATTCTCAAGTATATAGACTCAAATGAGCGATGTAGTCTCATGAGTAGGCAGCAGTCTGCGATAAACAGTGGCGCGTGACTTGGCCACTAAGCCTGAATAAGGTTCCAAGTACCGTCATTCACTGCATATTGTTTACTTAAGCCTCAGTACTTAACACAGCTAAATAACATAATTAAGAAAGCATTTTGGCTATTCATCTCAACAATAGGACGTGGACCTCAGCCAGAGCTCAATTTGCCACTCAACGTGTACCCCGGCGTCAATGGGATATAATTGCTTTATACCAAGGCAGGGGAAATATCTGATCTGATTTCTTGGCATTGTAGCTATTTGAGATCTCCGATAACTACTTCAATCATGACATCTTCCTGCATCCCCGTTCTCACCTCGCAGGCAGAGACTAGTATTGCGAATCCGTGAAACCCGTAGTACCTTTCCCTCACGGTCCTTTTTGCAGGTTGCGCTGCGTATCGTTGCTGCCGCGTCTGATTCCAATCGAGATGTCCAATGTATTCAATGTGAGGAGACGTCTCTTTAAGCTTTCATAGCCTGCAACATGCGATTCAACACCACCAGGTCCAGTGACGATTCGATTTGGTTCTTGTCTGGGTCGACAACCCAGCAGGTACAAGGCCTCTCCAGGGTATAGCGTTTCAACGTTTGGTTTCTGATCTGAGGGTGAGCTTATCGCAGCATTGCATGAATGGTCGACAGCTTGACCATTCCTTTAATTGGACCCTGGTCGAAGGCTGAGCAAGCAAAGGAATGCAGGTTTCCCAAGCTTTGTGTCCGGCCATCCAGGAACATGGCAGGCCGCTCGCTGCATCGAGCTACCAACCAGACAAGTGCCATTGGCCTCAGGAGCAGTCTCCCCAATCTGTTATTCTCTGGTTGCATACCAGGCCGACAACGCACTCATCGCATCAGACTGCCCAAATCTCGTTCCATCCCAGTCACCCGCTCTTCGAGAGCGCGCTTCTTCCGCTCCAGTTCGCGAATCTCTTCAAGTTCTCGCTCGATGTCCTCATCCGTGACAGTCACCGCTTCTTGTTGCGGTGCGTCCTCAAAGTCGTCCTCATCGTGATCATAAGCCTGGCTCATTCGTTCGAGTTCTGCGGCATTTTTGGCCACCCGAGCTTCGAGTTCAGCAATGGACTCGGTCAACTGCTGGTAGCGATAGCGCAGCGAGGAGATTTTCTCGGCAGCACCGGCAATGGGACTGGATTCACCGGAGGAATCGGTCAGCAATGCATGTGTATGTGGATGTGGATGGGGAGAAAGAACAGCGGAGCTACTGACTAGACGTTGCATAATATCTCCGCACCTTTCAGGAGGACATCTACGTTGATCTCTCCCCGAGGTGCTCTGCCGCTAGACCTCTTGATCTCTTCCATCATGTCGGTCCCCAGGACCCGGGCCACAGCAGATTGATTCCGGTTGTTTCGAGCAGCGTAGATCCGACTGGCCATGGACTCCCCCGATCCTTCGGTGGGGTAGATGGTACCTCGTCGCGTTGCTCGTCTCTGGGAGGACGGAAAGGACTTGGCGGACGGGTCGACGGAAAAGAGGGCGCGTTCATGTGCCTCGGTGTCCCTGATCAGGGCTGTGATGTCGTGGTTATTCAACAAGGCATTGGTGAAGATCTTTGGCGGGGGGAACCTGCGGGGTTGTACAATCAGTACGCGGAGAGTATAGATGGCATTGATAGAGCGGTCTTACGCCAGGTCTAGGATGGCATTGGCAGAGAGGGTTATCTGCTCTAGATGACTCTCAAGGAGAGACATAGTGAGAGTGCGCGTCTAGTTCGCTTTTCTGTTGGTGAGAAATCCAGTACATAATTACAGGGTAGCAACGCGATGAATTCGTCGTTGTCACGACAAAGCACAAGCAAACGAATGCCAAGCCTGGAGTCCTTTGCCGGCCTCAGGCATGCCACATCCGCTAGAGATCGCATCAGATTGATGACAACACAGCATGCCCAGTGCCAGCACACTCTGCCTCATCCCTCCATCGGCACATCCTTACCAGAGGGACAACTGCATTCTAGCATCTTCAGATCCCATCACACCATCTGCACTCGACGACATCACGCGACCAGGTGGTCACAGGGCGCTCGTGTGACTGAGTCTCTCGTCTCGACGCAGGCGGCAATCCTTGCTGAGTCAGCCGCCTCTCTTCGCTCCCGTTCGCCTGTCGCGACGCTGACGCCTCTCTGGGTCAGCCTGCTGGGCTCTGGTCTGGTCTGCCGCTGCTTCTTTCACACCACCACCACCTTGACATCACCCGTTCATCAAGACCACCCTTCTGCTTCCTTCTTCTCTCCATCGCCCGCCCCTTTCCCTCCATCACATCCCCTTCCCGCGGCACCTGGCTTACTTCTGGAGGCCTGACTGTCGTCCCCCTTCCTCAAACGGTGCTGTCGGTCCGTCGTCCCGAGCTTAGCTCTCCCAGCTGCAAAGATGCCTGTTGAAAGGCGTTCCCTGAGGTCGAACAGCAAGCCCGACCCCTCATCCTCCGCAAACGGCGATAAGGCCCGCTCCAATTCGAATTCCACGTCCAACAAGGACAAGACGGCCCCGACGACCCGATCAGCTGCGAACAAGGCCAAAGCCGCCCCGGCCAAGAAAGGCGCCTCTGGCAAGAGCGCCGCCAACTCCAACAACAGCAGCGGCGACCAGCCGCACGCAAACGGCTCGGATCCGGTGGAAAACGGTGTCAACGGGGTCGAGGACGTGGAGATGGAAGAGAATACGGCAGGTGGGCCTACATCGTCCGTCCCAACCAACAAGGACCGTGAGGGTGACGAGATGACTGTTGTAGTGCCCCCATCCAAGGGTTCCCGATTATCCGGACCCCCTGCTCAGGAGAATAAAAAGGATCAGGAGGGAGACGTTTCCATGGAGGGAACAGAAGAGAAGGAAACCCAGGAGACAGAGCCCGAAGTCGATCCCCGCGCGAAAGCAGTGCAAGGTGAGCTCTGCGCAGGGACTGCTCTATCGAAGATTGTATTGACATTGGACATTAGATATCAAGAACAACTTCAATCTCCTGGAGCGCGCCGTGACCCACTTTGACCCCAGATTTACCCTCCGCGTCTTGCGGTCGATATCGTCGATGCGGAAACATATTACCCCGGATGTTCTGGCGGAAGTCATTGTCGACACATACCCCAGTTCGCATCAGATTGCTTCTTTTTTGTTGGAGGCGATCGGTAAGGCGGGTGCCTATGACGACGCCTCACTCGCGTCGAAGATGGAGGTGGACTCGGATAAGTCCAAGCCGGTCGTGCGGGAGATCTTACCTGAGGTCGACACGTACCTGTCCATTCTGGTCCAGATCTATTTCTACGATCACAAGGAGATCCAGCGAGGCGCCGACTTCTCCAGTAAACTGGTAGAGCGATTGCGGACTCTGAACCGGAGAACGCTAGATTCGCTGGCTGCTCGTGTGTACTTCTACTACTCTCTTTTCTTTGAGCAATTGGCTCCGCTGCCCCCGTCCCCTGTCGCTGCGGTCATCTCCATCCGCAAGCCTTTGCTCGCTGCTCTCCGCACTGCCGTCCTTCGCAAGGATGTGGACATCCAGGCAACCGTCATCACCCTGCTGTTGCGTAACTATCTGTCGACATCGCACATCACTCAGGCTGACCTGCTGATCGCACACAACACCTTCCCGGCCTCTGCTTCCAACAATCAGATTGCCCGATATCTGTACTACCTCGGCCGCATCCGTGCCATTCAACTGCGGTATAGCGAAGCGCATGAACACCTCACCGGGGCTACGCGGAAGTCGCCGTCCAGTCACAGTGCCGGAGGTTTCTATCAGGCTTCTACGAAGCTCCTGGTAATTGTCAACCTCCTGATGGGCGACATTCCCGACCGTTCCATCTTCCGCCAGCCGTCCCTGGAGCGGGCTCTGCACCCGTACTTCCTCCTGGTGCGTGCGGTGAGCGTCGGCGATCTCGATGGATTCCTGAATATCGTCAACACCCACAGTGCCACGTTCCGGAAAGACGGGACCTACACTCTGATCCTGCGGCTGCGACAGAACGTCATCAAGACCGGCATTCGCGTGATGTCCCTTGCATACTCACGCATCTCGTTGCGTGATATTTGCATCCGGCTCGGGCTGGACAGCGAGGAATCAGCCGAATACATCGTGGCCAAGGCGATTCGAGATGGCGTCATCGATGCGACGATTGACCATGAGAAAGGTTATATGCAGAGCAAAGAGGTCGGTGATATCTACTTGACCAGCGAGCCCAGTGAGGCCTTCCACGCCCGGATTCAAGCTTGTCTGGCCCTTCACGACGAGAGCGTCAAGGTATGTACAGCATTACTACAGCATGAATACGGAACTCTGCGGTATTGCGGTGAGAGAAAGTTCAATCCTGAATCTGACTATGTCTAGGCTATGCGTTTCCCCATGAACCAGCACCGTCTGGAGTTGAAGAATGCGCAGGAAGCGCGGGAGCGGGAGCGGGAGCTGGCCAAGGAGATCCAGGAAGGAGAGATGGATGAGGATGATGCGGGCGGTGAATTTGATGGCATTTGAGGATAGTAATGGCTTCTTCAGTACCATCTGCTGGTGGTGCTGTCTTTCAAACTCATGTGTTTTTATTGCAGTTTTGTGATCACCCCTTCTGCGCAGGGGGGATAATGCGCAGAACTGGCTAATCTCGGCCGTCATCTCATCATGGGCTCGTGTGTTTGCTATGCTACTCCGTACCTTAGGTTATAGTTTAAGTCCTACTCTGGGTTGATGGGCAGTTTGGGTGTATGTACAGTCCGTCGACCAGTCGCCTTTTTTCCTGTTGTGTTAGACCACACGTGCAATTTATTTGTCCATTCTGAATGGGGATTGATATCATCGCAGATGTTTCGGAGGTCATTCGGGTGTCGCGGTGGATGTGTGTTAGATAATCGTGGGAATTATGATTCAATGTCTGGTGGATTGATGTCTTAGATAGCAGATCTCCGGGTCGATTCGGGAAGCGGTTGCTGTGTAAGCCAGTGGCAGCCTGTGGTTGATGATTCCGGGCCGAAGTCGAGCGGCACTGTGACTGGGGCGTCTCGGCGATGGCTGGACCTCCGTCGGATCTTAAGTTGGGGCCCAGCAAATTCAGAGCCACACGGCAAAGCAAAAAGCAGCTAGCTGTAGATGCTGTACGTCTGCGACCACTCTTGATATCCGCTCTTCTTCTGGTCCTATTCGTCAAGCTTACCGTCTTGTATGTTTCTGTCTGATTTTGCTCGCAATTGCTGAGCATGAGAGCTCGATCTGTCCGCGCGTCCGGGCTGCTGCTCTCCACTCGAGCTGTGCCGTCAACCTCGATATGCTCGCAATGCCTGCAGGATGAGTTCCTGTGCAGGCTGACCCCCGTCAATTCGCGCAAATACCATCCCAGCCGTCGAAAAAATGTGTCTCCCATCGGGGCGGCCGTCTCCGCGGCGCAAACGCTGCTCTCCAAAGGCCTTCCCAAAGCTCCTGCGGGCATCTCGGTGGATCCATTGCGGATCGTCGGGAAGGAACTGAAGTTCTTGACGAAGAATATACGAAAGCTGCTGGGATCGGGGCATCCGATGTTGGACAAGGTTGCGAAATACTACACCTGGAGCGAGGGCAAGCATGTGCGGCCGCTGCTGGTCCTGCTCATGTCGCAGGCCACGGCGCTCGCTCCCAGAAACCCGAACCCGCCGCCACAATGTTCATCGTCATACATCAGCGACCCTATTAGCTCTCCACTGGTGCTTGCGGATGCGAATCCAGACATTAGCCCTCTGACTGCGCCATCCGTGGACTCCGAGGTTCCAGACGACAGCGGGATTTTGCCCGCCCAGCGACGACTAGCGGAGATAACGGAGCTCATACATACGGCGTCCCTCCTTCACGACGACGTTATTGACAATGCGGTCACGCGCCGGTCATGTACCTCGGCGAACCTGCAGTTCGGAAACAAGATGGCCGTGTTGGCGGGCGATTTCCTCCTTGGACGGGCCTCTGTCGCCCTGGCGCGTCTGAGAAATCCCGAAGTGACGGAGCTGTTGGCGACGGTGATCGCTAACCTGGTTGAGGGGGAGTTTATGCAGTTAAAGAACACCGCATCAGACGAGTCGCACCCGGTCTTCACGGAGGACACGATCTCGTATTATCTGCAGAAGACCTACCTCAAGTCAGCCAGTCTGATCAGTAAATCGTGCCGGGCCGCTGCGCTGCTGGGCAACAGCGCGCCGGAAATCGTCGAAGCCGCCTACTCGTACGGTCGGAACTTGGGTCTTGCGTTCCAGCTGGTCGACGACATGCTCGATTACACAATCAGCGCGGATGAGTTGGGAAAGCCTGCGGGTGCCGATCTGGAGCTGGGTCTCGCGACCGCTCCGTTGTTGTTTGCATGGAAGCGCAATGCTGAATTGGGAGTTCTGGTTGGGAGGAAGTTCTCTCATGAGGGGGATGTTGAGAGGGTGAGTTAGCATCAGTTTAAATATTGCAACTGAGTGAGGCAGGCTGACCTGATTGAAATGACTATAGGCCCGTGAACTCGTTGCCAAAAGCGATGGCCTTGAACAAACCCGGCGTCTCGCACAAGACTTTGCGAACAAAGCAGTCGAAGCGATCAAAGATTTCCCCGAGAGCGAAGCCAAGGATGGCCTGATTGAGATGTGCGAGAAGACGATGAAGCGGAGGAAGTAAGCACCATGATGCATAGAGAGAGATGAACATGATCTACTTGCAGCCTGCTGGATATGAAGACATGCAAGCACTGCCAGACACACCTTCACGACTAACTAACTCACCTTACACTACACTATACTACTCTCCTCTGGTCTTCCCTCGTCTTCTTCCTCTCTCTGCATGTTTGTGAAGTGAATCGTCAATCGTGATATGTGATACAAAAAAGAAAAAGCAAAAAGTCAAAAAAAAAGACCTATCTAGATATCTTTACTGTTATGTTCCTGTTCCAACCAGTCCAGTCCAGTCCAGAAGCTTGTGACAAGGCCTGGTTTGATTCAATTAGATTAGGCTAGATTAGAGTTAGGGGGTGTTGTTACTACTGCTGCTGCTGGGGCCTGATGAAAGGAAAGATTTCTTCATGCATGGACTGGCGGGTGAAACTTTGTCTTACTGTTTTTTTTTTTAGACAGATAGCATGTATGCATATCGACTAACTGACTGATTGACTAACTGTACTAGACTGTACAATCGAGATTGATTGATATTTCGCAAGTCTTTCGTTTTTTTCCCCCTTCTGTTCAATTTTCAGGAGGTGCAATGTAAACGCTGCTTGCTGCTTGCTGCTTACTGCTTGCTTGCTTGTTGGTGTTTATTGTGGCATTTCATAAGAGAAGATCAGATGAGATTCACATCACAGCTGCATACAAGATAAAGACATCTTGCGAATGAATAGAATCCCTGAAGGCAGTCAATTAATCAAATCAATCCACTCAAGCAATCGTTTATAGAAATGGATGTTCATGTGTCAGTCAACCTAAAACAAAACCACAAAAGAAGTACTGTACTGTACTGTACATGACATAAAAACTCAAGAGCAATTTTCACACAGTTGCTGCTTGCTATTTTTTTCCCCCCTGCCCGACCAGCGGACCTTTCTTCAAAGATATTATCATTCATTCCCCCCGGTAATCCTCTCCCACGCCTCCCGATACTTCTCCGCCGTTTTCTGCACCACCTCCTCGCTCATCCGCACCCCTTCTTTCCCCTTCAATCCTTCCCTGACCAACCAATCCCGTAGGAACTGCTTATCGAAACTCTCCTGGCTTTTGCCCACCTCGTAGGTATCCCTAGGCCAGAAGCGGGATGAGTCCGGCGTGAGGACCTCGTCGACGAGGACGATCTCGTCTGTTTCCGGGTCGAGGCCGAACTCGAATTTCGTGTCGGCGATAATCAGCCCTCGTTCGTAGGCGTAGGCGTGCGCGGTCTTGTAGAGGAGGATGGCGAGAGAGGCGATCTTTGAGGCGTAGGGTTCGCCGATTATAGCGGCGGCTGTATTGCATTCGTTAGAATGAACACAACAGACACAGCATCGTATACACGAGTGTAGGCAGACCTTGACTAGGATGGATATTCTCATCATGCTCCCCCTGCTCCGCCTTCGTGCTAGGCGTATACATCGGCCCATCAGGAAACGCCTGACTCTCCTTCAACCCCGCCGGAACAGGGATGCCATGCACCGTGCCAGATTTCTGATACTCCTTCCACGCGGAACCCGTGATGTACCCTCGCACGATGGCCTCGATGGGGAACACCTTCAGCTTGCGCACCTGCATGCTCCGGTTCTGCAGCGTGGGGAGTAAAGACGCAGGGATCTGCGGCGGGAGGTCCAGGGTTAGGAAGTGCGTGCGCAGCGAGGGGATGGCGTCTGTGAGGATCTTGAACCAGGCTTTTGTGCAGAGGGTGAGGAGGACGCCTTTGTTGGGGATGCCCTAGTCGTCAAGTCAGCAATCAACTTCTTTTTTTCCTCTGCAGGGTGATAATGGAACTGCACATTCTCCATGATCACATCATACGCGGAGATGCGATCGGTCGCGACGAACAGAAGCGTCTTGTCATCGACTTCGTACAGGTCGCGGACCTTGCCTCGCGCGATGAGGGGCAATGCGCCTTGCAGATCTGTTTTTGTTAGTGCTTCCGCCATGGTGAGTTGATGACAATTGCAATTGCAATGCAATGGTTTTGTGGAATCAATTGAGTGACGCCGATGACTATGACTCTTACGCAACACTTTTTCTGGCGGGGATTGGCGGGGCTTGATTTGTTGCCTTGTCGCCTCAGGCAGAAATTCTACATTCGCGTCTTCCGGCATGCGCGTCGTGTTTGATATCTGATTATCCCCAGTTATACGTCAATGCAATGGTATCAAGCTTGTGAAGAAAGTGAAATATTTCTGATTTGATTTCTTCCTCTTTACTCAGATTTAGATAAATTCGATGGTGTTGTCATGAGCTAGCCTGGCTTTGATTAATCATTGAACGGACTTCTAGCATGCCCACTCAATCAGGATGAGCCGCTACCTCACCCCCTCAAAGGTGGCATTGCTATGCCTGGTCTCGTTGTACACAGAAGGCGTCATCCCCAACAACTCTGCTGTGACTATTCTTTCATTTCTGGTGTCCCATATCCTCCCGCTGGGCTCCTCTGAGCAGTCCTCCCGGTCCTCCCTCTCCTTCAAACGGGACCGGAATCATGCCGTCTCAATTGAGGAGTTCGAGGAGACTCTCTCTCCTCACACGTCGTCCATCCCCGGCCGTTCCATTTGGGACCTCTTCTTGAAGAAGATCTGGTCGCTGGACTGCTGCGACGCTCTCGAAGTCTTCTTCGCCAATATCTCTTCCATCGTCGAGAAGACGCGCGAGGAGCAGATTCAAGACCGAGACAATGGCATTGCGCCGGTGACGGACCGGATGCTTCTGACGCGATGCTCGCCGCTAGGGGCGTTTGTGCGCAGGGCGCAGCTGGAATTCACGAGGTTGCAGTTCCACGACTCGGTGAGGCTCTGGCGAGGCTTCATCAAGTATCGTCTGCCTACGTTCCGCGCTTGGGCGAGGAGGAATCCCTCGAGTGAGCAGACGGCCGTCGACATCAACTTGCTCGAATTGGGCGTGGATTCTAGCAGCCATCTGGCGCAGGTCGTGTACGGGAATATTGAACAGGACTCGGAAGAGGAGGCGGGTATTAGCACGAAAGATGTCGAGCGATTGCTCGAGTTTCAGGTTGGAGAGTTGCAAAGTAAGAAGACTCCCCCTGGTGAAGTAGTCGCTTGTATTGACGTGAACGTCTGCTAGGACTGGGTGGCAGAGTGTCGGACGAGATGAAAGCCCAGCTCGAACATATCATTTCAACCGGCGTGACTGTTCCAAGCTTGTCACATTATTTACGGTAGGTCAGTTTCATTTCTTCAGCAGAGCTAGACTGATTTCCTAGATTCCTTGATTCCTGGCGGGCTGGAGACTACCCGTCTGCATTCGACAACCTCCATCGCTACTTCGACTACACGATGCACAATCGTGACCGCAGCTTCTATCAATACGCCCTCCTCAACCTGGCCATCCTCCAGGCCGACTTTGGCTGCTACAGCGAGGCGGTCTCCGCCATGCAGGAGGCGATCGCCATCGCGCGCGAGTCGCACGACATGAACTGTCTCAACTTCTGCATGAGCTGGCTATACCACTTTGGCAAAGCGTTTCCCGAGGAAATGAGGGACGTCCAGAACACAGGCATGCTCGGCAGCGAAAAGGAAGGCCTGGCGTTTCTGAAAGCGAAAGCGAAGGAGACCGAAATGTGGAGTCTGCTCAGCACGACGCAGTTGAGTGAAGCAAAGCTCGAATTGCAGAATGTATGCACTCCCATATTCGTCGAATCCATACCATACTGAACGACAGTTTAGGGAGAAAGCCTCGCCTCTGTCTTCGAGAACGTCGTCAAAGCGTCCCATCTGAACGTTACCAAGAATCTGTTGACGTCGATGGGTCCGCAACTGCTGTTTCAGGCCTCTCTCTTTGCTCGAATTGGTAAGTCCTGTATCAACTAATACAGATATGGAGTTCGTCTAGCTAACTGCCTCAGGTCTCTCTCATATTGCCCTCTTGCACTGCGATATTTTCCGTGAGTGCTACGCGGGCAAAGCGCCGTTTGAAGATTACCTGAAGACTACGTTTCGGAGTTGTCAGTTGGTAAGTAGATCGCGTGGTTGTCTGTTTCAGCTTGTCTGGTTCTGCTCGCTGACCAGTGTAGTTGGCCCAAAGTGGCTGTTACAAACAGGCCATCGCACGCATCAATGAGATCTCACCCGAGATGCTTCGCTCGCTCAAAGCTAACCAGCACTGGTCGTATTATTCCGGAATTCTCAAACTGCAAAGACAGATCTATAGGTAAGTGACTCTGTATATCTCAGTCTTAGTTTCGCGACTTACACCGTTTCAGAGATGACACCATCGCAGCAGAACATCTGCTCTCTCAACTCCAAGACATGCAACTCCCCGAAATCGACCTTTCCCTGCATCTTTCGTTCCTCGAGATCGAGTTCCGCCTCCGCAAAGGCGACTACCACCGCTCGCTGAAAATCGTCGAGCAGATCGCGCAGTCCATGCAGCAGGAGAACTTTGACGTTTTCACGCAGATCAAACTGTTATGTTACAAGGCTCGAATCATGGACAAGACCGGCCAGCCGCAGCGCGGGTTCTCCCTCGCAATGAGGGCAGCCAGCATCGCGCACCGGTCGCGGGCCCTCCCCGCGCTATGGGAAACCATCGGCGTGTTGGCGAACGTCCTGCTAAGTCTGCGCGAGTTCGAAGCAGCCGCCGAAATGACGGAAAGCATCATGCCGCAGGTGCTCGAATTCGAGGACCGCTCCCTCACCGCTCGGTCGTATTCGGTGCTCGTGGACGCGAACATGGGTCTGGCCGGCGTAGCCGCTGATCCCGTCAAGAGGAAGGAGTACGTGACGCGCGCGCTGGAATACATCGATTGCGCGTACGACGAGTACGAGGAGATTGAGGATTTATCGGGGCAGTGCGAGATGATGGCGAAGAAAGCGACGGTCATGCATCTGTCGGGGGATCCGGTACTCGCGAATGATTATGCGGCGAAGTATTTGGATTTGAGGAGGCAGGCTGCTGCGGAGAGGGAGGATTAGAGCATAACCATAAATAAGAAGAAAACCATTTCGTTGTACTGTACTACTATTGTGAACGGAACTGGGTTCATCGACGTAAACAGCAGGCAAGTGGTAATGTGAGCATGCTCTGGCTTTTGCGACAGAAGTACAAAGGAATTGATCCAGAGACCTTCATCACAAGTGCAGCTTCTAAGATAGTAATTATGTGCAGACGAAGCTGGGCAGGTCTTGTGCAGTCTGAAATCTATCTTCATTCTCACGATGAAGTTCACGATGAAGTTCACGGCAAGGTTCACTACCTGAAGCAGTTCTAGAGAGGCGTATTATTAATGATCTATGAATCAGGTCGCTCTACTTGATGGAATCCACTTTCTAAGACTTAATGTCTGTTGATATTTCAGTCTGGCATGCTACGTATTTTGCAGTTCAAGTGCCTAGACTATGACTATGTTTTTGTTCATAACGTCATCAAAACCTCGAGCTCCAGAGAGGATTATCGAAGTACCCTTACCCCGTCTCCATAGAACCCTGGTCTCTCGTCTGAGTGAGAGGCTTCTGACACTAGCCCCAAGTCCCCTCCAGAACAGGTCTGGAATCATACATATTCGGCCCACGCCAATCGAAATTAAGCGCCTTGACAAACTCCTCGCAGCAAGCCTTCGGAATGAGCTTCGCCTTAGTAAAGTCCGAGATGACGCTCGCAGCCCAGAAGCGCGATCCCTCCCCTTCCTCGGTGAAGGTGTACTTCTCCCGGCCCTCGCTGACGATTACATCGATAAAGCCCTGGACAGAAGGAAAATTGCGCGTGTGGAAGGTCTGCACGACATGCTTGCCCCAGACAGACTCGAAGGGCCTGACGACGGAGAGATGGATCTTGCCGCCGCGGCCGCTGGCGCCGTACCCGCGCGTCATCTCCATGCGCACGCAGGCTTCGACCTCGTACTGGAAGAGCAGCGCCCAGTGGGCTTCGCTGTCGCCGGCGGAGTTTTCGTCGGTGCGGTACGCGCACGCGTGCATGCTGAAGCAGACACGGTCGAGGAGGGTGGCGTCGAAGTTGGTGGTGACCCAGTGGTCGTCCAGGACGTCCATCTATATAAGAAATTTGTCAGTTGTGCCGTCCATTCGTCGTTTCAATCATTTATGAAGGGCTATCTAGGTACTCACTTTGCTTGACAAGATACGCACGCACAGAGCAAGCTTCAGTATTTGTGTTTGCTTTTGAACGCCGAGAAGAGATATCTCAGGAAGATATCTCGGAAGAAGATGAGGTTTTGATAGTTGCAGTTCAGCTTGAAACCTGAAAGACGACCAACCACAAGGTGAGAGGCAGTGAGATGCGATGAAAGTAGGAGGGAGATGAGGATATTTATGTGCTAGCGTTGTTTCTGCAAGACAATACAGCCCACCTTCACCTGGGCGGTGAATGAAATCTGAGTGGCAGGTGCGGTGAATGGTTCTAGAATATCTGCTACTTCACGGTGGACACCTATGAAGGAATTGAGATGGAGATAGATGGAATCAAGCTAGGGTAGATGATAGTCCTTCCTATCTCTCCAGAGACATGCAGCAGCAGAGAGGTTTACAGAGTCTTTTATCAGGATTGCATGAGACTACTATGAATTATTCAGAATCAGTCGGAATTCCCCATCTGTTTTCCCATACTATTGCACTGCTTGTCCCGATGGGCATATGGCATCAGCTGATCAGCGATACAGCCCTAGCCCTGGGCCCTAAGCCCTAAGCTTATACATCATGTCTGAGGGACCTCACTACCTACCCATAACTGAATAAAACTGGATAAAGGAGGGACTCTACAAGTCGAGTATTCGATTGCTGTCTGCCAAGAATGGAGTTTCAGTGTGAAGTACTCCAGCTAGGTGGCTTCTGGCTTAGATCAGATGACTTGACTTCCCAATACGGCAGACGTCTACTGGTGAATCCCCCGTCGAAAGGTCACCCTCCTTCAGATTTCCCTTTCCACTTTGTTCTAACTTATCAGTGGCTACCACACGGAGTCGATTCCTGTGGCAGGAACTTCGTTTCCCACCGTCGGATCTTCCAGCTTGTGATCACTTCGTTCCCCTTTCACCCTCGCTTCTCGCGGAATTTGGCGTCCACATTTGTCTGATCCAAGAGACTGAGAGACCAATCTATACGTTCTTCCATCATCAATCTCAAAACTCTCAGCACCCAGTCCTCATCTACTTGTTATCAACCTCTTCTAGCTACTCGTAGCTGCCATGTCCTCCATACTCGTGTTTGTCATCTTCATCCTGGCCAGTCTGGCACAAGGTGCGAAGATATTCAGCTTGTTTCTACTAAGCTACATCTCCTCAACTAACGCGTCCTCTTTGGCTAGGCATATCCATCACATCCCCCGGAGCAGGCGCGATCATCGACGCCCAGCAAGCCTTAGCCATCACCTGGACGTATGATGCCGCCAAAGACCCTACAAGAGTAGCCATCTACTTTGTGCAAAACTCGACCCAGTTCCTCCGCGAGATGGCCATCAACGTCGAGGTCGCTGCCAGGTCGTATACTCTCCCGCCGTTCCAAGGCACCATTCCTAACGGCGACGGCTATCAAATCAGCTTCGTTCCGATGCAGCCTGGGAACAGGAACGGGGCGCTCTCGGGGGACTTTTCGATTGTCAATTCGACTTTTAGTATGACGTCCTTTGTGCCGGAGAGTTTCCCTTCTACTTCTACCTCTGCGGTCAGAAGCGCTGCCTCTGTAGCACCCACTGCTACCTCTGTAGTTACAACCGCTACCTCAGCAGTCACCAGCGCTCCCACGACAACGACTCTCCCTCCCCCAACAACCCACTCAAGCGGTCCTACTACTTCTGGCCTGACATCCGCAAGCAAAGCCGGCATAGGAGTGGGTGTCACCGGGGGCGCAGCCCTGGCTGCCGTTCTCGTCGTCTCGCTGATCTACCGCCAGAAACGCAAGAAGCAACGCAGCCGGGGCGCCGAGTTGTCAGCCACACCACCCAGAAACTCCACTCCGGAAGAACCTTCTTCACCGGGGAAAAAGCATACTGTTGTCGAGATTGAGGATAGAGAGAAACGTGAGCTAGACGGTGGTACGGCGTGGCTTCGACCGGAATTACCGGGTTCCGGCTCTGGTTCTGGTTCGTTGGATAAACGGGAGATCTATGAATTGGCTGGCTAGGAGGGCGAGAGAGTCGAGGAATATCTGAATGGTGGTGGAATGAGGAATGAACATCCAGAATGAAGAATGCTTGCTGAGTCAAAGACATGGCTAAGATATTACAATTGCGGGGATGGGATTGAATCAATTTTCTTTGTGTTCGTTTTCGACGTAGTTAGTCCAAGCTGGATGAAGCTGAAGGAGACTACTTGAGTGTGTATCAGAGGAATAGTGCAGGACAGACAAAAATCAATTCGATTGTTGAAAACGTTAATCAAGCTTCTTGAATTAGGAATTAGGCATGATTTAATCACTATCGGTCTCTTAATCTAGGGATCGAGTAATTACAAGAGAATCAAAAAGATGGCAATTGTATTTACTGAAAAGCCAGCCTCGTCGAAAATTGCAGATCTCTTATTTTATATTCCCATTCACATGTATCCCAACTTTTCCAACTGCATTTTTTATTTTTTTTTTTTAAAAAAAATGTCACTAACAATAAAGTAGTTCGAAAGGAGTCCAAACTCGCGCCATGGCAACCTACTTTCATTGCTGCATTCTGCTGCTCTGCAGGATGACTGTATTCAATACATCTGCAGCCATTTGACCCCTCGACCTCTGTCTGGGGTGCAAAGCTCGTTACGGCAGCCAAAAATGGGAAGTATATAGATAGAAAGAAGACAGCAGTATAGTATATGACCAAGAAAGAAAGGTAAGATAAGATTAATTGAGAAAGCAGCATTGAGAATAAGAAGAATTAGGTACTTTTTATTATTTGTTATTAATAAATATATACTTGACCCTTTAAATCCTCTCTCTTATTAAGTTGATTAATGTCTAATGACAACTTCCTGCACATCCCAGTACCGACATCTTGCATAGAGTGATGACAATGCAGGGACAGACAATGAGAAATGTTAAATCCAGCTTCTCAAATTAGGTATGTACATACAGTTTAAAATTTAAATCACTATTGGTTACTTGAACTTTGAAGACTAAGCATAAAAATAATAAAGAGCTAGCTGGAAGCTAGCCTATTAGCAGGCTACATCTAGATCAGACAGATTCACCAAGAAGTTGGTGTCATGGCACTTCCTTTTGGCCGAATCTGCAAGATAGCCTCATTAAAAATTACCGATGTTTTTTCATCTATATTCAATTTCACTTTTTTCTTTTTCTTTTTTTTTTCTTTAAAAAATATGTCTATCCTAACTCCTTTTTTTTTTAGTTATAAATGACCTGAAATATTCCAAAAGGAGTCGGGAACTGCGCCATGGCAAGGTAATTTTATTATTGCATTCTTCTGCTCTAAAGGGGCCAATCTACCTGTAGCATCATCATCAGAAGAAAACCGAGAATAAGCAGCATCCAATTCAAAATATCCTCCAGAATTCAGATGGTCAAACGCTTGCTAGAAAAGCCAGTCTTCATTGGCGATGCACCCCTCTAACTAACGACCATGGATGTAGTCGAACTTATTGGTCTGGTACAACAATTCTGTCTCGAAGTCGTCAATTTCGAAGACGCAATTTGGTGGGACCCTAATATGCATCCATATTAGAGAGTGTTTGTGTAATTGGTGCTGCTTGTAGAGGTACATAGTTACCATTTCGGTTGTATAGGGCTCAAATCGGTGCCGATTACTTGTGCAGAGGGATGTTCACTGTAGCTTCAGCTTAGCGACAAAGCTATAGTATAAGGGGTGATGAGAAATGACTGGAAAGAATGCTCCTACTCAGCAAACTGAATCGCCCAGATCCCTGTGCCGGTGCCAAGGTCTAGTACATGCCGAGGATTCTTGATTCGCGCGAGGTGAAGTTCTCCTCCCAGAAGAAGGAGGTAGATGTGATGCCACAGGTCCATTCGGTCTTGCTCCTCTTCATCGTCTGGCTAATACTGGCTTAGTTGCAGTCCTGATAGAGGATTTGGCTGGGTATACCAGAATACATGCTCCTTCGTGATAGGCGTGGTAACGACGCCCATTCTAAAGAAGGAACTGTCAGTGTCATCTGATCGCATGTACACATATATTAGAGACTTGCCTCAGACTTGCCTCATATCTGTTAACAAATCATGAGCATCTGACTAGTAAGCTATTGGACTGAGAGGCGTACTTGTAGTTTTTGACGCTTGAGCTCAGGGATGACATATAGCTCGCTGTGCCAATGCTAGTAGCAGATCATCAGACAAAGCTGCAAAGTATAGCTGAGTGTTACTCACGATTCATTATACGCCAGATCAGTATCAGCAAAGGCGCCCTCCTGATCAAAATGTATCAGTAGGATATCCTTATCCCAGTGTCTCAGTACTTACATCTACTTCCAGGGCGTTCTCAACTGGTAGACTTTGAGCCTGTGGACTTTGAGCCATGGCTTCAATGTTGATGTCGCATGGGGAAGCAAGCAGTATGGAGTAGATGGACGAAATGTCAGAGAATTTTCCACTCAACTAAAAAAGGTGCCATGACAACAATTCTTAGCTTAGTACTCTCTTCCTGCTGACACGAAACCGTCGGAGGGATGCCTATAAAGCAACTAGCAACTGCTGTTCTGTTCAGCTCCGGCTGCAGGGTTGGCCACCACCGTTACCCATTTAGGCAGTGTGCAGGATGCATCCTACATGGATACCTACCAATCAATGACCTGTCAGCCAGTCGATGACTGGTCACTGTGTAGATCACTTCGCACGGGAAGACGGTAGTGCTTATGAATCATGCGGGTTTTGGTGTAGTCCTAATTTCGCTTGGTGAGTATCTTAACCCGAAAGGATATGTATCCTCTTGGCTGGACGAATCTTTTTGAAATTGCGGCATAATGCGCGCAGGTTTACCCTCCTCAGATTGTACCATACGACCGTCATAGAAAGGGTTTTCTGCCAAGTAACAGAGGACGGATCGTGTACAACCTGCTGTAAGCAAAAACAAGGGATTGTTGGACCTGGTGAAGCTGCGCCATTCACTCCACGTGGGGAAAGGTGTTGACAAGGATCCAAGAGGGAAACAGCATCAAATGCATTCAGTTGATCTAACAAGTTAGGTAGTAGGTATGTACATATATACAGTAACTCAATCATTCGACAGAACTTAGGCAAACGTGCGCCTAATGTAGAGCCCACTACGGGAGGGAGGGACCTGAGTGAGGGCTCAGGTAAATCTTTCCTAATTTGGAAAGATTCTCGGTTTCCCAAAAAGTAGTAGTAGTAGTAGAAGAAGAAGAAGAAGAAGAAGAAAGGCTCAATGGAACACACAGACATACACACTCTCCCTAAGGTCAATCTCATTCCATACTGACCTAGGTACTCTATCTCGATGAATCTACCTACACATACCCTTCCTCCCATCCTTCTCCTTATATCCTCAATGTCGGTCACCGACTGCACAGTCATTAGGTGGCAAAAGAAATAGTGATATATATACTATCCAGATTATTATAATATAATATCATAGGTTACTAAGGTAGTAAATAAGCAATATATATACAATCTTAATTTCTATTGGGTGGATATCATATTTCTATCCCCCTTAGGGAGTTAGGTACCTTCCTAGATACCTAGGGTTATAGGTCTATGCATGCTATGGGTTGATTGATTGAAGTTTGTCCAATACCCAGTAGTAAATAAATCAATCAATCAATCAATATTGGGTACCTTGGAGTAGAAAACAATCGAAAAGAGTGTATAAGAACCTTTACAGGCTAATAAACTTATCGGAGAAGGAGGTGTGCTGCACCCAAGAGCTGAATGGAATGCAGTACTGTTTCTGCCTACTTACGGCAATGGAAATTTTCCTCATTTGTATAAATCACCCATGTCTGGAGACAGTGATAGTAATCTAGTAGTATGTGTATGTATTACTATCATTAGAGCTAGCATCATAAGCATCGTATCCTGCATCATCCATATCATCGTTCCTCATGACTGTAACTACTGCTTGAAAGCAACTGTTCTAGTAATTCTGCGTCGGCGTCTCCGGGAAATTATTCGGTGCCCACTGGTTACACGGGATACCTGTGGCATTCTCGCCTGTCGCGTTCTGGTTCACGATATTCGCGCATTGATACACCAGCGGCTTGCTCGGCAGGCCCAGACTGGTATTCATCGTCTCGATGTTGACGTCGATGAACTTGAGGCCCGGACACGGCACCAGGCTGCCGCAGTGTAGGGAGGCGATGATGTCGTACTTGGACGTGCCGGTGAAGTTCTCCCAGGTGATGTCGGAGATTTGGAACTAAAACAAACAGCATCAGCAGGAAGTTCATTTTGAGCTGTGACGTGGGTGGTTGGTTTACCTTCGACGTGTCGCAAACCGACGGATCCCCCCCGTAGATGCACTCGGTGATGTAGATCGGCAGGGCGACATTGTGCAGTCTGTAGTTCCGCCAGGTCACATTCTTGGCCCAGCCGCCGCCGCCACCGCCGTTGTCACCGTTGGCGTCTGTCGTCGTGGGCACGCCCTGCCAGGCCTTGATCCAGCCGCCGTTGTTCGAGTCGATCAGGGTGACGTCCTCGAAGAGGATGTCTTGAACGTAGTCGGGCTGACCAGGCATCTGGCCCACCGAGCCGATGGGCATGCCGTTGGAGTTGTAGCAGGTAATGTTCTTGCCGTGGATGTTGGTGCTGTTTCCTTTGATGGCGATGCAATCGTCGCCTGTGCAGGAAGTTAGCTGGTGATAGGGGGAAAAAAATATCGCGCAGTTTGCAGCTTGCTTACCATTCTGCACAGTCCAGTTATAGAACTTCACGTCTCGGGAATTCCACGTGTCCGACCCGTCGGTATTGACGGTGCTGTTTCCGTTGCTGCTCGTCGAGTTCATATAGATATTCGACATGGTGACGTTCTGCGAGAAGGACACGAAGGAATGCCAGAATTGCGACTGGAACCAGCTGAGCCCGTCGACCAGGACGTTGGTCGAGTTGTAGATGACAAACGCCATGGGCCGGCCGGGCTGGTTGCTGTTGTTCCGGTTCTCGTCATACCAGGCTTGACCTGTGCAGTTGCCAGTGAGAATGACGATGAGAATGAAAAAAAAAAACCAGATTTACCATTCCCGAAGAATCTTCCTTGACCGTATCCTCTCAGCGTCACGTTGGTGCCACCGAATAACCATGCAGCAGACCTATTGACGTTAGCAAGCGGACAAGAAAAGAGTTACCATGACATACAGGTTCTGAAAGGTGACGGGATAGCTGTGCGATAGCCAGTACGGAATGTTCGTGCTCCAAATCAGTTCACCATAAATGGAGACGTCGCAATTGAGGAGGTTCGTCGTGTTCATGACCTGGTTGATGTAGAATTTCTCGTTGGGCAGGATAACGGAGCCATTGATGCCACACAGCTCAAAGGCCTTCAGGATGGACGGCGAATCGTCCGCCGGCTGTCCTCCATGGGTGAGGCTCTCGGGGAAGACGTAGCATTCGGTCCCATTGTTGACGACGTAGGCCGCTGCGGAGGCGACAAGGGGGAGGATGCGTAACAGCCTCATCTTGTCGCGAGTCGACGCAACTTATCCCTTCGTATGGGCTCGTCCAGCGCCCACGACTGTGCTGGCTTCGGTATAAATAATGTCGACATTGTTCTTCCCCTTTCGGTTCCTCACCACTGCCAGTCACACGTAATTTCTCATTCACGGATAATTTTCCTGACCTGCAGATAGACATCGGCACTTCCACCGTCTGCTGAACAACAGATGTGGCAGGAGGATATTCGGTTGTTGTTGTTTCATTGGTGATGAACCTGGACTATATAAAAAGCTTCGCCTGGTCTTAAGTGGGGACCTGCAGATCGCTAGACTCAAAACGGCATGGCTCACCGGGCGCGGGGAGATTGTTGCGGGGGAATCAAAGCGGGGGAATCAAAGCGGAGGGAACTCCGATGATCCCCGTCCGTGATGCATTTTGCCCAATTCAGTCAGATATGTCGGTAATTAACAGCTGCTGACATCACGGAGTCGGCAATTATCCGAAGTATTCGAGGAAAAATAAAAATAATGATAGATAATTTTTGTTAAAAAAAAAAGGAAAGAGAGAGAGCGGGGACAGCTGAAGCGACTTTGTAAACTCACATTCATATTCATGAATACGCATTAATAAACCACTTAGTCTGCATTCAGGCCATCAAAATTTCTGAAGTCGTTTTCACAGCTTTGATGGCAAGAGACTTACTGCCCGCTACGAGTGGCGACCCTCACCAAGGCACGCGCACTGATAGCGAACCGAGATGAAAGTCTCTTGGCGTACAAGTCAACGAGGTCGTGATCGCAAAGCTGCCGTTGATTGGAAGAGACATATTTGGATCTAGACGTTGATACCTCAAATTTATTTGAGTCGCTCCCCAACACAGCAGAGTTGCCGGGGTCCATAGATTGTTCTAGAGATGACCTGGCGATGGTGGATATTTTGCTGACTTCAAACGGGAGTTCGTGATTCAAAAAGATGTTTTGCTTGGACGGTTGCAGGTTTCCTTGTTGCAAGACGAATTTCCGCTGGAGACGAGAAAGATGCGCCTAATATCGACATTCAGTCAGGATCACCATCATACCGGGTCCGACCGCTCAGATGAACGAGCAGGTGAAGGAGCATC
>NW_027192519.1:0-355 GCF_041956645.1 Rasamsonia byssochlamydoides | reverse complement strand
ATTATTATTATTCAAGTTTAACGTCCATACCGAGCCTTTCGGCTATGACAGACCCCGAATCATGGGCCACAGCCCCTGTCTAGTCTCTAAGCTCATCTTTGACCATTCTAGACCTTTTCCTCGCCCCAAACCACCTTCCCGTGCAGGGCCTTTGGGCATTAAGTATGCCCTCCTTGGTGTTATCACCGTATGGGTGTTACCTGCCTGCTGCAGGCCACCCTCCCCCTGTTATCCCTCCCCCACTCGTTCTGCCTCTTCCAGGACCTCCAGCCCCCATACATCATCCTTATGAGCCCTATCTACTGCCCGTGCCTGGTCCCACCGGGGGCAACCTATGGCAGTGTCTGCTAGGAAC
>NW_027192518.1:14399-24673 GCF_041956645.1 Rasamsonia byssochlamydoides | reverse complement strand
ACAGAAAATCAACGTCGAAAACGGAAGCGAGAAGCACCTAGATACTTTATTCAAGCAGGTGGAAGCTTGACAGGTGCCGAAAGACAGCAAAAAGCTCGAGAGCATGAGCAGCTGCAGGAATCATCTCAACGACCTCGGAGGCCACCAAGATGCAGTAATTGCAATCAAGAAGGCCATAATCGGCTTCAATGCCCTAGTAAATAGTCCCTCCTTATTTATATAGTCAAATATATTGAATTTCGTTGCGCAAAAAAGCTTCATCTGCAGGCATTGTTAGGCGCTTTCAGGCGTGGTTGGGGTGGCAGCTCGGTGTCCGATTACGTTAAGACTAATAGAACTAGTTACTACTAACTATTAGAAATTATTAAAAAGGGAAGAAAGATAATAATAAGAAAAATATATTTTAAATATAGAAAAACTAGATATTTTTTTAAAGAATTATTAAGAAAATCAGAAATGAGAGCCACTATACAGAAGTATAGGATAAATTAGAATATAATAATAACTTAGTAATATATAAAGATAATAATTATAATAATATACTAGAGAGCTAAAGATAGATTTATTAGCTAGATAAAGAACTAAAATAATAGAAACCTATAAATTAGAAGAAGTATAATCTTATACTATAGAGATACTAAAAAGAAACTTAAATATTGGATATTAAGTTAGAAGGGACTCAAAGCCTATAGTTTATAGGAAGTAGAGTAGAGCTAAAAGATCTTTTAAAGATTTTTAAATAAAACCTTTTAAGATATACCATAATTATTAAAAGAAATTCTTTAAGGATACCTTTAATTAGAGGAAGGACTAATAAATAATTAAGAGTAATAATATAAGCTTATATTATAAATAAAATCTTAAATATTAGAAAAAAAAAACTAAAATATAGTTAACTTACTATACTAAGGTAAAGAAATATGATTATAAATAGATTAATGATTATAAACTATATAAAGAATATAACAATAAGAAATTTTTAGTAATATATAATAGCTTTATAAAAGATATCTAGGAAATAGATACTATTATTATATTATAATATTTATAAAGATAAAAAATATTTCTACTAATATTTTAAAAGATATCTATACTATAATTAACTCTTATATATTATATATTATAAACTAGATTATCTAGTATACTAGGGAAGTAGAGAATAGTGTAATTTCTAATTATTCTAAACGTAATAAAAATAGAATAACTAGATATACCTTTATAATAGCTTAAGAGCTATTAGAAACTTTATAGATCCTAATTATAAAAAACTTTATATCTTAGGTAGAATAAAGTTTAAAGTAGTACTAATTTTAAGACTAAATAAAGAAAACCTAAGAAAACTTATTATAGAAGACTAGATATTTAAATATGTATAATAATTAAAGATTATTTTAAGATAATATATAAACTTTGATATTATTAAACTAGGAAACTGTAATATTATCTTAAGAATATTATAATTAAAATAATATAACCCTAATGTAAATTAGAGAATAAGATTTAAATTTATATAATATAAATATACTTAAATAATAAAGGATTATATGCTAAAGAATACTAATAGAACTAATTCAAAAGGAACTAAGTTAAAGGGAATAATTAAGATCTAAGATCTTTATAAAGATAATAAAGAGCTTTAATTAAAAAGTGTCTTCCAATAATTAAACTTAAAAGGCAGAGATATATAAAATAATATATATACTTAAGAGAGGTAGTATAATTAGTTACTAAATAGATTAAATAATAGGCTAAATAAGATGAATATAGACTAATAAAATACTAAAATACTAGAAAATAATGTTATAATATAAATTATAAATACTAAAAGAATGTAGGTCTTAAAAGAACTATTTAATCTTAATATTAATTAATAACTCCTTATAGATTATATATAATTATAAGTTACCCTTTATAAAAGGGAAGGAACTAGTTTATAAATAAATCTATTAATTATTAGAAGAACAGATATAAGTACTTAAGGAATATATTAATAAAAACTTGAAAAAGGGATATATTTGATATTTAATATTATTAGTAGGATACCCTATCTTATTTATATTAAAGATAAGAGTCTATAACTTTATATAGACTATTAATAACTAAATATAATTATAATTAAGGATTAATATTTATTGTCATTAATTATAGAAATTTAAGATAAAATATAAAGAGCTAAATAGTTTATAAAGTTTAATATAGATATATATAATAGATTTTAGATTAAAGAAAATAAAGAATAAATAGTTTTTTAAATATAATTTAGATATTCAAATATTTAATTATGATTTTAGATTAATTAATATAATATTTTAATAATATATTAAAAGAATATGTTTATTATATATAATTAATATTAGAGAAACTATAAAATATAAAACTTAAATTATAAATTTTATATCTAAGAAGTAGACTTCTTTGGATACTAAGTTATAAGAAAAGAGATTTAAACTAATAAAAATAAAGCTTAAATAATTAAGGAATAGCTGATATTCAAAAACCCTAAAGAATTATGATTATTTATTAGACTAATTAATTAAATACTATTAATAATATATTAAAGCATATATTAAGATTATAAAACTACTATTTAATCTACTTAGAAAAGGCAGAGAATACTAATAAAAAATAATAATAAGCCTTTAAAGAAATAAAAAGATAAATTACTATAGTACTAATTCTAGTATAGTATAGCCTAGATCTATTAATAATAATTAAAACTAATATATTGGATTTTGTAAGGATAATATAACCTAGACTAGATAGAGAACTATAATATAATTTATTATATTTTATAAAAGATAATTCTAGTAAAACTTATCTATAAAATCTATAATAAAGAATTATTAGCCATAATATTAGTATTTTAAATATAGAGAGTACCTAAAAAAAGTAAAGTATATTAGTAATTATAACTATAAAAATCTTACCTACTTTATAATAACTAAAATATTAATAAGATAGGTAAGATAATTAGAGATATAGACTATAATTTTATTATTAAATAATATAAAGGGAAAGAAAATAGATAAGCTTATTAATACTTAGTAGATAATTAGATTATAAAGAGTTTAAACCAGAATTAGTACTTTTATAATAAGTACTAAATAGAACTATAATATATAATTATTAAATTACTACTCTTATAGCTATAATTAAAATTAAGGAAATATTATTTATAGATAAACTCATTTAAGAAATAATATAATTTAATAAATATTTAAAAACTTTATAGATAAGAACTTAACCGAAGATAATAATAAGATTATCTATCTATATAACTCATATATTGTAATAAGATCCGACCCCCCGAACCGGGCCACCCCCTGTATCGGGCCACCGCATCAAATTCAAACATCTCAACATAACACATCCCCATCCCCCCAATTACAATCCAACATGGCTAATTCTGAGGAACCTATTAGACTTGTGTTTTTTAATCTGAATAAGCCACTACAAAGGCATATAATGTCTTATGGTCTACCCTATAGCAAAGATGCACTGGCCATGGAACCAAGCAATAGAGTCACCAACAATATTATATAAAGACTGAGTCCTTTATAGGAGGAATTCCTTGCAAATTAGATCCTTGAGCAGGATCAACAAGGATTTCCTCCCATGTGTATGTATGTATGAGAAATTGCAAGCCAAATCCTTTACATGATAGGAGATGATGCTCTACTTAGCAAAGAATAGGTGTCTAAATTCATAAACAAAGACTGGAAGTTACCTCATTTATTGGGAAACAAATTAATGCCTCTCAGATCAAGAATACTCAGCCAGATTAAGTCTGCAATTCCTATAGCCTCTTCCATAAGATACAAACCAAATACAATATTGATCCAGAAAATATATAGAATATGGACAAGCATGGAATTAGACTGGGCAAATATATGAACTCCCGAGTGCTTAGGGCCTCTGGAAAGAAGCATACTTATATCTAATCTCCAGAAAATTGGGAATGGGTAACCATTATTAAAATAATCTCTGCATAGGTGCAAAGACATGGCTATTGGTTATCTTCAAGGGAAAGGATCCTTAAATATTATGGTTTTTAGCAAAAGACAAGATTGGCTTATTGCAATATCAAAGAATAGATGGACTTCAAATGATATTGCATTGAATTGGTTACAAGCTATCTTTATTCCAGAAATGAAGCCAGATGATGATTTATAGCAGATGCTTCTTATAGATGGACATAAGACTTATGATCAAATTGAATTTCTTTGGCTTTGCTATAGGAATAAAATCTATATAGTCTTCTTGCCACTATATTTATCTTATCTGCTATAACTACTTGATTTGGGCATATTCTTATCAATAAAGAGCCATTACCAGAAGGAGATAGAGGGTCTGGCCTATCTTAATGATGCTTTGCCAATCAAAAAGAAATACTTTATTTAATGCTATATAATAGCTTGTATAGCATCATTTACTTTATTAGTATTAATAAGTAGATAGAAAGCTGCAGGTTTATTCCCTTTGAATCAAGCAAAAGGTCTTTAATCATCCCAGCTTCAAATCCAGCAAGATTTGCTAAAGACTCTAAAATACATCAGAATGGATCCTGATCTCCTTTATATAACTCTGCAAAGCCATTGCCATATGTATTCTAAAATGCAGCTTCTTCAAATGAATCAATCTCTTATAAAGCATATGCAACTTATACTGCAAAAAGCAGGCAAGGCAATTGATCAGCTCTAAGCTGAGAAGGCTTTATAGGAATCCATTATTCTAAAGCAAAGCACCCTTTTATTGAGCGCCTTATAAAGGAGAAATCAAAAAGAAAGTAGAAATAGATATAAATACTCTCTTTGCAAATATTGAAATAATAAAGGCCTTAGACAAGAATGCAAAAAAAAAGCAAGAGATATGAAGGTCAGCACAGAGGTATTAAAGCTAAAAAACATCAGATGATCTATTGAGAATAAGTCTACAAGACTGTATGTTTGAATTTCAAATATAGCATATAGGCGTGGTAGAATTTGAAGTTATTCGGCGTTGACAGAAGTCGTATGTGGCCCGATTCAGGGGGTGGCCCGGTTCTGGGGGTCGGATCTTAGAAGTTATAGAATAAGGTAATTCAAATATACTATAATGTACTAGTATATAGATATATTAGAAAAAGTTAATTAAATAAATCTTAAGGAACTATTATTTTCTAAATATATAAATAATTAAATAATATATCCTTATAAGGAGTATAACTTATATTAATAAAACTAACTAATAAGGTATTAATTATAGTTATAATTTAGAAATATTTATTTGCTTATAAGAATAGGTTACTATGGATTTTATTGCTAGACTATTAGAATTAGAAGAGCTAATAATAGGCCTAAAATAATATAATATAATAATTAACAGATTAATTAAATATATTTATCTAGTACTAGTTACTAAGGATATAAAGATAATATAACTAGTAATAGTTATTATAAATTATAAAATGCTAAAGAGGATAAATATAGATTAAGATAGACTATTTAATATTAAGTTTAGTATTTATAGATAAATTTATTAGGTGTTAAGCTTAGATTTAGTATTATATATTATCCCTAAATAGATAATTAGAGTAAATAAAGAGACTAAATAATTAAGTAATATTTTTAATATTATCTAAATTATAAATAAGATAATTAGGTTAAGATTCTACTAATTAAATTAATTTATATATAATAATATAATATAATAACTAAGGAAATAATCTTTATATAAATTATAGATTCTACTTCTAATTAATATATAAACTACTTAATAAATATAACAAGGTACTAATTAATAATAGGGGAATTAATAATAAATTTATAATAACTTTATTATTAAATATAATAAGACATTAAGTTTATAGACCTTATAATAATACTTTATTATAATAAAAAATAATCAAAGGGACTAAGCCTCAAGAAAAGGAGAAAGTCTATTTATTATAATACAAATATTAAAATTAAGAGATTAAATATAAAACTTAACTATATTTAATTAGGACTGATTATTTTTTAACTAATAATTTATTAATTTAATTACTAAAAAATATAAAGATTTACCTAGTTTTTTATATCTTATTATTAGAACTAGTACCTACTTAATACTAAAATATTAAAATATATTAAAATTAATAAAATATCTAAAGAGGAATACAAGGTTAAAAAGATTATAAATATAGAGTTAATAAATATCTTTTACTTTATTAATAAAGTAAAACGGATATTATAATAAGACTATATACTTTTAAAATAAAGAATTAGGTAGAATATTACAAAGATCTTATCTAATTTATAACTTTTATATTTAATCTAATATCTTTATACTATACTTTTTAAATAACCTTTATCTTTCTAAATAGTTAATTTTAGTAATTAACTTAATAAGAAGTGGGTTTAGATTACTTAATAATTTAATAAAAAAAAGAACAAGCTACTAGAAATTCTTTAGAAATTTTAATATATATAAGTTTATTTTTTTATTATTAAGAAATTATTTATTATAAGTTTAACTATAATAGGTATAAAAAATATATATGATTAAATATATATGATTTTTTAAATCTATAATATAATAAAACCTCTATAAGAAGAATAATAATAAAAAGGATTTAAAAGCTAAAAAATTTAATCTTATTAACCTAATAATTATACTTAATATTTGTATAATATAATAGAACATTTATAAAAATTTTAATACCTAAAAAGAAAGAAGACTAATAAGATTAAGTATTTTTTTAAAAAATAAAAGTCTAAGAGATGGGGAGTGATATTATAGACTAATAGAAATAAGGACTATCTAATATAATAATATACAATAAGATATAATACCTTATAAGGTAGAAAGTAAGACTAGGAGTTATATAATATTATTTATAATATTAACTAAGAAATTAGTTGGATAATAATATAAATAAAAAAGGGATAAAATCAACTAAGGGTTTATCTAAAAGGGATAATAATATAATGTAATCCACAAGCTACCCGCCCACCCAACCGACCCGCTCATCATATGTGTCGCGTCTTCTATATTGAAATTAATGATTCTCAAACTGCCACATGCCACCAAAATTGCATATAATTTCGAAAAATTCAGTATAGTAAGAGGGGAGAATCTTATTAGCTATTTTTGCTATTAAAAATCAAGAAATTCCTAGTGTTTATGAAGTAGTATATCTATATGATATGCCTTAACTACTCTATATAACCAACTTTATAGATGCAATCAGAAGACTAAGAAATATACTAATTGCATAAATTAATTTAGTCTTCTTATGATCAAACTAAATTAGATTCTCTTCCCCTTTTTAGAATAACCCAGATATAGTTAGTTTAAGGAGCCTATAGTTATCTTCTAGGCTTTTAAAACTAACTATTAAGACTATATTATTAATATAGCTTAGGTATCTAACCTAAAGGAGCCTAACCCTATTCTCCTTATTATTTTTTATATTAAATAGAAATCTAATATAGATAAGGAAGAGAATAAGTAATATAAGGGAGCCCTAGGGTATATACCTATCTAAATAAAGACCTCTTAACTAGTTTTTTTATTAAAGTCTAATTGAATTCTATGGAAAAGGAATAAGGAAATCTACCTAATTAGGCTATATAATAGCCTTAGCCTAATATATATCCTACATAATTAATTTATAGCAATATAGTTACGGCACTTTTTATATTAATAAATAGGGTTAAGGTTATTTCTTTCTTATACTTAATAAATATTATAAACTAGAAAAAGAACTATATTTATAGCTAATTTCTTTTTCCTACCCTTTATTTAATTATAATATAATAGGCTGGATAATTTAATAATATTAATTTTAGCCACAAAAATAAGCCCTTTTTACTATATTTTTTTCAGATACCTTGCTTAAGTAGTTTAATAAAGAAATAATCTTATAGGCTTTAGGCCTAAAGAAATCCCTCTTAACTAAGATAAATTTTCTTAAGATTACCTTAATAGTCCTTTAATACTTTAAGTAATATTTATTCCTAATTAGGAGCCTATAAAGCTTATTAAACTTATTTTCTAGGTTTAAGTAAGTTTTTTTTTAAATAATTAAGGATATTTTATTAGGTCTAAGGGCTTTCTTAATAGAATTAGAGAAAATAGCTTCTTTTACCTCTTTAAGTTTAATATCTAGTTATTCTTATTTACTTTTATTAAGGATAATAAACTGGTCTATAGGCTCTAAGTTAGGTAGTTTTTCAAATAAGGTAGTTAAACAGGCATAATATTTCTTATTAAAAAAATAACTAATTTTTCTATAGGGCCATCTTAATATTTTAGTATAAAGAGCCTCTAAATAAGCCTCTTTTTAATATAATTAAAGCCTTTAAAAATTTCCTTATTTTAAGTATTTTCTAGGAAGGAGTTCTAATAAATAATCCTTATTAGCTTTATTTCCTAAAAATATCTATTTCTAGCCTTATAGAAGGCCTTATAATTTCTTTAAATAAGAGATTTTTCTAGAGCTTCCTAGCCTTACTAAATTACCCTTTTAGCTTAATAAGCTTTTTTAACTACTATACCTTAGACCTAAGGGAGGCTCTTTCTCTAGGGATATTAGAATTAGCTATTATTTAAATCATCCTTTATAGTTTTAAAGTTTCTGCCTTTAACCCTAATTATAACCCTATTTAGTTAGGTTCTTAGTATACTAACTTACTAAACTCCTATAAAAATTTAGGGTATATATCTAATTTAGTTGGCTCCTTACTAAAAGCTAGTTAATTGGCTTTCTCTAGGTTATATAATATAGAATATAATAGATTCTCTACTAAACCTTTATTAGATTCTAAGATATAATAAGATCTTATAGTTAGATCCTAAAGCTAGCTTTATGTTTATTTATTATTAAATCTACTTCTAATTCAGCCTTTTAGTAGCAAAGACTAGGTCTATAATAGATATATTAGTTATGCCTTAATAGACTTATTAATTAATATCTATTTAATTAAGGTCTAGTTCTCTTAGGCTTAATTTTCTAGACCTAGGTTTCCTAAATAATTTAAACCTAGGTTAAACCTTTTTCTACTCTTTATATTTCTTATTATCTATTTTATGGTTTAGTTTATAGTTTAAGCAGCATAGGGAGGTATAAAGGTATTCTATCAGGCCCTTTATTTAGTAGATATAGTAATTATACTCCCTAGTTTTATAATTTTTAGTATATAAGAGGTAACTAGGCTTTTTTTATAATAGATCCTGATATGACCAAATTTTTGGCATTTCTTATATTAAGTATGCCTAGGGATATGTCTACTCTATATAAGACCCTTATAATTTTAACCCTAGTATCTAGGGCTCTAGTAGCCATTTCTGGGTCTTCTAGATAAATAATAATAAAAGAATAATACTTTTGACCTTTAGTATTTTTATCTCAAAACCATTAGGGGGTTCTTATAAGCTTTATATAGGGGTTAAAGGTCTCAATTTCACTCTTAAGCATTTCTAGCCCTTAGATATTCAAAAGGCTTAGTTAGAACAATATGGACTACTAGCTTAGTCCATTGCTTATCATATATCTATTTTGAAAAGGGTATTGTTACATGCAGGTCTGACAGAGTCATCGTTGGTTCCTGGATTGGTCGTTTTGAAGGATCAAGTTGAACTACCTAGTAGTGCAAGGGTCAGTACTATATGCTGACTATAATATAGACTTATAGTGGACTGACTGTCCTAAAGGTAAATATAAGTAATAAAGGCCTCTCCTTTTAGGTTAAAAGAGTAATAAGAATAATTAAGTTAAAGGTATACTTATCAAAGCTATATAAAGTATATTAATAATAATTTATAGTCTTACTAACCCTCTAAATAATTAATTAAACAGAATATTTAAATTAATATAATTAAAAGAAAGACTAGATATATAAGTAGGAATAAGCATCCTTATATATCTTTATAATTCCTAATATCCCCTTTATCTAACGTAATCCACAAGTCACCCGCCCACCTCTCTGCATCTGCGACTCCTATATGGAAATTGAAGCTTCATTATTGACAGAAACAGTAATTAATTACAAAAATTAAGAATTAGAGCAATTAGGGCATTAAGTTCTCCTATGCCCTATAGTATTACAGTTGCTGCACCTCAGCAGGGCACGCATATGAGGCAGAGAAGCTGCCTCCCTGGCCAGAGCGCTTATAGCCTCTGGCACCTGATTTTGATTTAGAATTTGACTCTATATGAGATGCTGAGCTTCCTGAGCTGAAAGACCTATATGAGATAGCTGATGGGTTGATTACTTGTGCTTCTGCTTTTGCTTCTTATTTATAATAAGTTC
>NW_027192518.1:0-14391 GCF_041956645.1 Rasamsonia byssochlamydoides | reverse complement strand
GAAGTCTGATTTGGGTAGAAGATGCCAGGTGGCAGGTCTATATAGGCGCCGGAACTGACTAAGCCGGAAAGGGGCAACCCGGAATCTCCAACATAAGTATATAAATATAATTCTCTTTTATAAGAAGCATAGTATTATTCATGGCTAACTAATAACCCTTAATAAGCTGGTTTAATGCTATATTTATAGGCCTTAGAGGGCTCTAAGTATATTAGTATAATAAGGCCTTAATTATAGTTGCTTAATGCTGAATATATATATATATATATATATGTTTAGTTATTAAAGAATTTATCTTAGACTAAATAATATTAGTCTAGTTACTATAAAGCCATTTTTAATATTTTCTAATTTAATGGCCTTTAAATAAGCTTTTAGATATGTTGCAAGGAAATCTAGCTTATTAATATAATTAATTCTAAGCTGCATGCTTTCTTTTACTAAGTAGCTATATATATGCTTCAAAGTTAGAAAATAGCTAATATTAAAAAGGCTATAGTAAATAAAAAATAATTTATTAACCTTATATAAATAATTAAACATATAAAATATTTATGATTCAAATTACTTATTTTAATATAAATATTATTATATATTAATAAGAGAAAATTATTAATTAGTTATAAAGATAAATAATAATAATTCAAAAATAAGATTTTTAGTTTTTTATAATTATTAACATAATCCACCATCAACCCGCTCACCCCATCAACCTGCCCACTATGTACTTTATATCTTCTATATTGAAATCAATGATTTTTAAACCACTACAATGCCACCAAAATTATATAGAATTTAGTAGAGCAGGCGGGGAAGATCCTATTAGCTATTTCTATCATCAAAAATCAAGAAATTTCTTCTGTTCATGAAGCAGCGCATTAACTTTATAGATATATTAGACTCAGAGATATGCTAATAGGCATAATTCAATAATCACTAAAGATGATATGCTTCTATAATAGATTTTATCTCTTAATAGGTATAGAGAGTGCCTCCTTAGGTGGCCTCTATAAAATATGGCTAATATTCTTCTTTCTGAATAAAGTCTACTAGATATGTAATACCATATTAATAAGAACTAGGTCCATAGGTTTATTAATTACCATAAAGAGTTAAAAATATAATATTTGTAACAATATAATTATTAATATATTAAATATAAAGATCTAAAGGTTATCTAAAATAGTTTAAGTATATATAAAGTACTATTCAATAACATGGTATTCTAATAATAATATCTATAATTTTAATAATTATAATAGGCTTAATTATTATTATTATTATTTTAAAAGTAGTTACTAAAATAGACTTAGTTATCTTATCTTTATACAGCCTAGGAATTAAGAATAAGTCTTAGTTATCAAATTAGTTAATTTAATAAGGTAGGCTCTCCTATTATATATCATATTTAAATAAAGGCTTATTTATAGGCCTGGTATAAGAATAAGGCCTTACCATATAACTAGAGGATTAAGATAAGTCCTAGTAGGTAGACTACTAATAATATTAGGGTCTTATAGCTTCAAAATCTCTTTATCCCCTATATAGATCCTTATATAAAAGGGAAATATTAGATATTAGTTTCTTAATAAGTATTAAAACTGACTCCTTAATTTAATTAGACCTATACTTAATAATATTATATTAATTCATTTATTATTATACTTATTATATCTTTCATAGCCTCTTAATATTAGCTATTTTATAGTTTTGAAGTATATATATTAGCCATTTAATAAAGGAAAGCATATAGCTTAGAATTAATTATATTAATAATATATATAAAATAAAGCCTTTAAATTAGAAAATATTTAAAAAAGGCTTTATAATAATTAGACTAATATTATTTTAGTCTAGATTAAGTCCTTTAATAACTTAATATATAGCTTAAGACCCTTATACTACCTGGAAGCTATTCTAGGGGTCTATAGGCTAGTTAGGTACTAAAAATACCTTATAACATTATTAAATTATAGCATTAACCAACTCTAAATAAGGCCTTATTAAAATAGCATATATAGAGCCCTCTAAGCGCTATTAATATAGTATTAAAATAGCTTATTAAGGGCTATTAATTAGCTATAAATAATGCGATGCTTCTTACAAAGGAAAATCATAATTTATATATCATAAATAAGAAGTAAAAGCAGAAGCATAAGTAATTGACTAATTAGCTATCTTATAATATAGGAGGTCTCTTAGTTCAGGAAGCTCAGGATCTTATATAAACTCAAATTCTGAATAAAAATTAGGTATAGAGGCTATAAGCACACTAGCCAGGGAGGTGGCTTCTGCCTTATATATGCACCCTGCCAAGGTGCAGTAACTATAATATTATTAGGTATAGGAGGACTCAATGCCCTAATTGCTCTAATTCTTAAGTTTTTATAAATAATTACCATTTTTGGTTAATAATAAAGCTTCAATTTCTATATAGGAGTTGCAGATGCAGAGTGGTGGGTGGGTTGATGGGGTGGGCGAGTTGAGGTGTATTATGTTGTATTATTATTATAAAAGCTTATAAGCTTTGGATTCAAAAAATATATATAAAAATAATTATTTTAAAGCTTTTAAGTAAAAGTTTATTATATAAAAATAAATTAATATAATCTTAGTATATTTAAACATTAATATGTAAAATAAATTAATTTATATAAAATATTTAATTAGATTTAAAGATAATAAATATTGATATTATCTTTTTTAATAAGCTTTATGTATATAATGTATATAACTTAATATCTACATAAAACAAGGAATTTAATAATTATAAAAATTTAGTTTTAAACTAATACTTAAGGATCTATCTATATATTTATAAATAAGACAATAAAATATTCTTATTTTTATATATTAATAATTTATAATCTATTATAATTCTTATAAAAGCCTAGATTTAAGGAATTGAAAAATATTAATATTTTAAAAGCATGAATAAATTATTTCTTGGAGGAAAATTACCAGATTTTCCTAGGCTTTAATCATTAGTCTTTACTACTCTAAGGAGAATCTCTTATGGGCTTAAGCTGCTATTTATAGTTTACTAGGGTTAGGGCTAACAAATATATAAAGGATATATAGGCCAGTATAAGGCTAATAACTTAGCTAGTAATATAGTATTAAGAATTATATATAGCCTTAGTAATATTTAAGAAATAGCCTCTTACTTTTTTCATTATTTTATTTAGGTATATTAATATATAACTTTTCTCAATCTTGATTCCCTATCTTATTATTTTAGTTTTAAATTTACTAAATTTAATACTATTATTAAGCCAGTTAATATAAAAATAGAAACTAATAATATTCTTAATCTAGTCTATGAGGTTTATTAGCTTTTCTTTAGTTTTAGGTTTGGATTTAATAGGTATACTGTATTTATATAATATAGAGTTATTAATAATAATAATAAAATAATTCTCTCTATTACCTCTTATTAGCTTTATAGGTTATAAATTAATATAGAGTACCTTACTTAAATAATTGCCTTAAACTCTCCTTATCTATAATATTAGCTTTCTTAGCTTTACTATATAGTATAGTTTATAGTTAAACTTTAAATAAAGTAATATTACTTTCTTTATACTTTATTATAAATCTTAGTCTTATAGAGCTATAATAAGCTAATCTTTAGTATATTAAGCTTATATCTATTATAGTAAATAATTTTATTATTTTAGGAACCTTTCTAATCTATAGGAAGGTAAGACCTCCTTTATAATAAACTTAATTAATCTATTAACTATTTAGGTCTTAAATATAGAAATTTAGTAAATTATAATAGATTCCTTTATTGAAATCTTAATCTCTTTGCTACCTATAAATTATATTATAGGTTTAGGTTATAATAATCGTCTAATAAAAGCCTTTCCTTTTCTAGCTACTTTAATAATAGCTCTACTAGATATCTTATATTAATATTTTTTTATTATATCTCAAAATCGTTTAAAAAGTATTTAATAAGGGCATTATACTTATTATATAGATTATATATAGATCTAGTATTAACTATTTATTCTTTCTATCCTAATTAAGGTAATAATATTCTGTAGGAATTAATAATATATTATAAGTTAATCTGTTTATTAGGTTCTTTATTAATAATCTGTTCTTAGTAGTAAGGTTTAATATAAATAACTTAGGCTTAAATTTAGGTTTATATTTATATTATTTATAGCTTTTTATTAGGGCCCCTATAATACTAAATATTAGATCTAAAAGTCTAGGTATTAGGGTATTTATACCTTAAATACTAGTATCTAATTAGTCTATAACCTCTTGTATAAAATAGGTATCTCCTTTTAATTATTTTGTCTCTTATTTTTAGTTATTATTTAACCTATTCTTTAATAATTCCCTTGTTTAAAGGTAATTTCTCTTAAAATTAAGTATTTAATTCTAATTAGTTAGATTATTTAGATTATTCTAATTATTCTAATTTATAAATTATAGGCCCCTAATTTTAGCTATATAAAGATTTGTTATTTAATTTCTTGGTCTTAGGGGGCATAGAAATATAATTATAGTTTATAAAAGGCTTATCTAGAGTTTCCTAATATAGATTTAAGAATTCTTTTTTAGAAGTCTATATATAGCCTTATTAATATTAATTTATATCTGTTAATTCTTTTAATTAAATAGGAAATATTACTATTTAATAATAAAAAAGTATACTATTAATAATATCTTTTAAATATATAAACCTTAAAAAATAATTATATAATTTTTTTACTAAAATAATTTTTTAATTAAAAATATAATAATGTTGAAAGAACTCTGCCTCAGGCACCAAGCCTTTCAGCTCCCTCTGGCCCATGCATCCTTTATGTATTCACTTACAGCCCTAACCCTACCAACCCGTAAATAGAAGCTTAAGCCCATATCTCCTTAGAGTAATAAAGACAATAATTAAAGCCTTTCTTATTTCCTAATCTATTAATTTTTAAGAGTTATAAGCCTAATATGGCTTCCTTATAGTTAACTAATAATAATATTAACTGTACCTACTAGATACCTCTAATTAAGATCTTAAAAACCTAATATTAATATTTAGACATCCTTGAATCTACCTCCTTATAATATTAGGTAATTTAAATCAGGCCTAACCTAACCTAGAGCTATTATTATTATTATTAAATTAAACTAATCCCTTATGACTAATTAAATAATGAATTAACTTCAGTAGTTATATACCTAAAAAGGCAAACTTAAGCAGATTAACTACTAAAGAATTCTAGATTTTAAAATTAAAAGTATTAAGAAGCTTATTAGACTAAGTAATTTTAATATTTAAGAATATTGTCTATCCTCCCTTACTTAATATAGATTAAAGAATCTAATTAATAAAAGCCTCCCTAGACTAAATCTTATAAATAAATAATATAAGAAATAGGAAGATACCTCTTACTATAGATGCTTAGCTTATTATATAAATTAATAATTAAATCTTATATTATATTATTAATATATACTAGACCTAAAATTAAATATACAGATGATATTATAAAACTAGTTTAATAGATTATAATTAGCTTAAGAGTTAATATGATGGTTTTTGAGAATACCTTTCTAAATATAAGATAATACTATTTTTTATTACCTACCTAAGGTGTTTATTAAGGCTATAACTAATATTAAGATCTAAGTTATATAGCCCTTAATATAATATTTCTTATTCCTAAAAACTTATTCTTATAAAGCCTTAAGAATAATTTACCTATTTAGTTATAGAATTAAGAGATACAAATTAATATTAATAACGCTATCTATAATATTTTTATAATTATTATAGAATAAATTATTAGTCTTTTATGATATTAATTAATAATAGCATATGATATAAAATTAAGGATATAATAAATAATTGCATAATTATAATTATTAATTAATATAACATTAAATAAATTAGATATAAATAATTTATAAGCCTATAGAAATATAAATAAAAATAGTTTTTAATAAATTAATAGGATATAGAAAATGTTAATAAGATATTTAAAAATTTTAAATTAAGTTTTTATAAGATTAATTATATTATATAATAAGATTTAAGTATTTTAATTAATTTATTGAATTTAATTAAATTTATAAATTATATATAATTTAAATTTATTTTATTAGAAAATTTTATAGTTTATTTTTGATATAATAATATAATAATTAACCTTTTAAATTTATAATTAATAAACTTCTTAATTTTATTATTTAATAAAAACTTAATATTTAATCTTATAGATTAAGATAAAAATTAATTAATTAATAAAATGTTTAAGTCCTTTTTATTAAAGCATTTAAAAAATATTTTTGATATTAAAATAATTATAATCTAATTATTATTTAAATAATATATTCTATAATTATTTTCTGACAAATATTCTATATATAATATAAGCTTAAAATAATTAAATAATAATTTTTATAAAGCCTTTAAATCTATTTAATACCACAAATAAAATTTAAATAATATTTAGAAATATCCTTAGGATCTCTCTAATTATCTTCCTATTATATTGTTATTAATATAATTAAATAATTAATATCTTATTTTAATTAATATTTAATATAGATTCTAATAGTCTTTTTAACTAAATATAAAATTATATTAGATTTTTATAAAAAATTAGTATTCTTAGGTTTTTTATATATTAAATCTTTTAAAGATTATTCTATTAATAAATTCATTATATTAACTTAGCCAATTATTTAAATAATTTAAATTTAGTTTTTATAAACTTAAAATCTTATTTAAATTAAATTAATTATTTATTAGTATATCTATTATCTAGTTCAGGTTTATAAAGTAATTAATATTATAGTACCCTTTTTTAGCTAATTCTATATATAATATTATTTATCTAGTTAATTATTTGTTTTTAATTATTTGTTATTTTTTAATTGTTTATTTGTTTATTTAATTATTTATTTAATTCTTTAATCCTTACCTTATAATTAGTTATTTAACTATTTAATTTCTTTAAATATATATATGCTCAGTATCTTATTCTATATCTAAACTTTTGGATTTATTATCTCTTTTTTTTAGGTCCTATTATCTTTTTTCTCTTAAGATTTCCAATTATATTTATAATTACTTATTATACTCTTTTAATTATAGACTTATCTTTCCTTTTCTTATATCTTATCTAATAAACCTCTTTTATATTATTCTAACTAAGATAATACTTAGTACCTATATAGGTATAGTATATCCTAATAGTATTCTCTAACTTAATAAGTCTCCCCATAATATTATCTATATCTGTAGAAACAGTGGGATCAAAAGGTGCAATCTGGCAAGCTGATTAGCTGCAGGCTGCTTTCTAATAATCCTATTAATTAACCTTCCTATAAAAGTAGGTCCTCTAGTATTTCTGACTGCCTTTTATCTATCTTAACATAGATTTTTATTTTTGTATACCTATCTATATCTACTACTTCTTATTGCTTTCTACCTATCTTGATCTAGATTTTAGTTTTTTTATTAGTATTAATTATTCTTTACTATATTATTTTAACCCCCTTATTCTTCTTCCTATAATTCTCTCCCTTATTACTAGTAATCCTTAGTATCCTTAGTACTATTAATTTTTTCTTCTTTTACCTTACATTGATTAATACCTATTATCAAAAGGAGTCTTTAAAGGCTTAATAATAAGACTAATTAAAGATAAATAGTACATCCTACCTAGTTAATTAAAAATAGATATATAATCTAACTACATCTATAGAAAAATTAGTAATAGAAATTATGAAATCTTAAGAATAATTATACTCTTTATATAATTATTAGTCTCCTATTATTAGATAATAGAAAGCTTTTATAGATCTACCTTAATACTATTATAATAGTATTAATAATAAAACTAAGTTATTTTATCTAGGTAATATGAAATTTATATTTCTTAATATCCACTTATAAGCCTACTTTATAGAGATATATTAGGAGCTTTTAAATATATTCTTAATATTTAAGCTTATTCTAAGAGCATATTAATAAGTTATTAATAAAATCCAAGAAAAGGTTATTTATAAAGTACTAAAAAGTAGTAGGGCTATTTATTAACCTAAAAAGAAGGATTTTAATACTTATATATTTTATATTAGGTATAGAAAGTTATTAAATTCTTAGATTCTATACATATTTAGATTTAATAAAAGGCCTAATAGATATTAAGTTCTATAAAGATTAGCCTAGCTTAAGTACTTAAGTATCTTATTAATTAATAGTAGGGGATATTAGTCTTTTTTAATAATTATGTTTAATTTCTGATAATCTATATAAAATTAGAGCCTATTAATTTAGTTTTCTAAATAAATAGGATAGGAGAGGCAAAAGGTTTATTACTTAGAAGCTTCTAATTCCTTTATTACTTATAAAAAGGGCTATATCTAAGAGTATCTTCTCTTATTAACTAAATCTTATAATCATATGGCTAATATAAAGGGAGTATATTAAAGGTTTTCTTAAAAAAGATATCCTTTTAAGCCTTAAAGTAGCCTTTTATATTAACTTTATAATATCTATATCTTCTTTTAGCTATTTTTCTTTAAGGATCTAATTAATCTTATAAAGGCTAGTAATAAATATCTCTATATATAGTTTCCTGTTGCCGAGTCCGGCAACGCTCAGTGAGGGAATTACTAGAAAGGGAAAGAATGAAGCCGTTTTGATCTCTATATTGAACCTCTAACTAGACGACCTGGTTGTGTAGAAGGAGGTAGGAGGAGGTTTGGGGCGCACGGGCCAACGGAGCTGACTAAGCGTGTGGCCGGCAAGCCGGCTGCACCGAGATTTCCTTATATTCTAAGAGAATACAGCTACATTAATAAGGGTAATATTAATCCTTAAGAATAACTTTATTAAGAGAAAAGTCTTAGAAAACTTAGGTATAGGGTTCTAGTCCTTTCTTATTAATATATACTATATTTTTTATAAATATCTTTATAATCTTATACTTATTTATATAAATTAGTATCTTAATCATAGCTAGCTTATAACTAGATTAAGTACTTCCCCTTATCTTAGGATCTTAATTTTTTTAAATTTATTAATTTTCCTATTTAATTAGGTGGTCCTATTAAATAGGATCTTCTCAATAGATTTTTTAATATAATAGTTTCCTTATATCTTAGTATGATACTATAAGCTTATAAGTTAAAGGAACCTCTATAGCTAGGGGGATTTAGCTAAATTAGTTATGTTCTTAATATTAAGACGGAATATATATTCATATTAATAATTTTCTTCTTAGAATTATATTAGACTATCTAAGGTCTATAATTAATATAAGTAATTTAAGATACTATTAACCATTTATAATTAAGTTAAAGATAATAATATAAGTAATCTATAACTTTGATTTCCTATTATGTTTATAAATTAAATATAGGGTAGGGAGGTATATAGTAAGGATATTAAGGAGTTTTCTAACCTTATATATACAGTATTGATAAAAATAAACCTATTTACTCGTATTAATTAATATAATTAAAAAAAAACTTTTCTATTTATTAATATAATGCTAAATAATAAAATATCTATTAAAGAAGCTTACTTAAATTAAAGACTAGCAAGTTAATAATATAATTATATCCTAGGAAAGAGACTTACCTTAAGATATCTCTTTTATTAGCTTAGGCTTTATAGGTAATACCTTTATTACCTTAACTTCTATAGCTCTCTTAAGGTAGTCTTTTGTAAAATAACTTATTTTTTCATGATAAAGTATTTACCCTTTTTTATTACTTTTATTTATTATTTCTTATCTAGCTTTCTAATAGTTCTTTGAAGGTAAAGGCAGATTTTATTTTCTCCTTAGTATTAAGGGTTTAGTTCTAATAGTTTAATCTTTTATTTTTTAACTTATTTTCTTAGAATTAATCTATAAGATATATATTACTTTAGTATTAATTAGATAATTACTTAAGTAATATCTTTCTAGAAGTTATAATATATTATTTCTCAGAGTTTCATAATAAGCTTATTAAAAAGTTCATCTTTATAATTACTAGTAGTAAAATAAGATTTATTATTAAATATATAAATTTAATTAGAAAGACATAGTATAATATAGTTTTATCTATAAGTTTTAGAATTTATATTTTATAGTCTAGGCTTAGTTTATTTAAATTATGAAAAATAATCCTTAAGTATTTAAAGATTCTTTAGCTATTTTATACTAATTAATAGCCTTATTATAAAAGCTTAAGTATTTATTCTTTAAGCTAATTCTAGATATAAGCTATATAAAGGGTCTTAATTAATACTTAAGAGTTTATAATTATTTTATTTTTTATTTAGCTAATTATTAAATGTTAGATCCTTATTACTATTAGTAAGGGTAAATAAGTTAAGAAGCTTTATAATCTTCTTAATAATATTCTTAAGAGATAGAGATCCCTATTATCCTTTATTCTGATTAGCTATAGCTATTTCTATAATGATATTATAATAAGTATCTATCTTATTCTTTGATTATTAATTATTTATTCTTTAATCTTAAGCTGGCTATCTTAGGTAGAGATTAAGTATTCCTTCCTAATAAGCTAACACTAAAATTCCTTATATTAGGCTTAAATCTATCCGTAGGCCTTTATAATTCTATTAAAAAGTATTCCAGATTCTAATTAAAAAGGTCAATAGATTCCTTAAGTTTAATTCTATTTAGGCCTACTCCCTTATAGTTAAAGAGAATAAATACTAATAACGTTCCCCTTTAATACTTCCTTTAGGTTCTAGGGTCTTGTAATTAGGTATAAAGGTCTCTATTACCTCTAGAGATTCCTTATAACTTATTTTATAAGATTAAGGAGTTTATTAGTAGGTTATGTTATTTAAATGGCTTTAGATTTAGTTTTAAGATCTAAAGGGTTCTCTAGTCTTTAATTTATATATAATTTAAGATAGATCTAGGATTCTTTCTTTTAGTTCTAGATTAAAGGTCTTAATTCTATAATTTTAATAGTTTAGGATTTAAGATTCAAAGAATAATAAATAATATAATATTTTGAAGACGTAATACTATCAACAAAAACCTTTATATATAATCTCTATATTACAAAAAATAAGTAAGAGAAGAATTATAGGATCCTATAAATATATCTCCAGTTAAGTCTATACTTAATCTTAATATTATTTATATAGAAGGGACTTAGAAAGATAGATAATAAATAAAGAGCTTTAGATTATAATAGTTTAAATAAATAAATATTAATTCTATTTAGTAACTAAAATCTAAAACTAAGGAAAAAATAAGAAAAGCTATCTATGTATTATAGGTATTAAGTATCAGAAAGATTCTGCTAGTATAATCTCTTACTGCCTTACCACCTATATCATCATTGTGTTCTGCCAACTTCTGCTGCCTAGTCCAGCCATGCCACGACAACCTTAAGAACCTAATCAAGACTAAACTAATATATTTAAATTATTATAAAAAGTATTTATAAACCTTTATTCTTAGTATATTATAATAAGTTAAGATAACTATATATTGACCTAGATAGTTCTAAATAATATAGAATTAGTACTATAATATATTACCCAATATATAATTATATAGTAATTATTTAAGAGTAATAATAATTTTAAGCAATAGCTCTGATATAGATACTCTATAGATACTTAATAATCTAAGATTATTCAAACTCTTAAGGCTAATAAAGGTATAGAAGCTTTAGTAATTATTCCTTATAAATTATATAATAACTTACTCTATTTAATTAATAATAATAGAACTAGATAATTTTATATTCCTAAATCTTTACCTCTAAATTATCTATAATAAGAATAGCTACCCCAGATTATATTATACATTTAAATATCATTATAGATGTTGCTTCTATTAAACTTAATATATTAGTAAAAAATATATTATATTATATCTTTAATATAATATATAATATCACTATTTATATAGTTTCCTATAGCTAATTCTTATACTACTAACCCCATTCTATATAATATTAATAGACCTCATCATTATGGCATTATTATTATTATTATTATTATTATTATGGCTAAATATTGTAATATCTATTATTTATAAATTTATAAAACAGGTTATATTTATTCTAGGTAATATTAAAAAGTAGTATAATAGGCATAAGCTTTATTTAATCATTTTATAATTAGAGACTAGGGAATTCCTTAGTATATCTTATCTAATAGAGATCCTAAATTTCTTTTAGACCTATGGAAAGAAATCTATATAACCTTAACTACAAAATTATTATTTTCTATAATATATTACCCTTAGATAAATAGTTAATTAGAACATATAATCAGATAGTAGAGATAATATTAAGATATTTTATTATAGGTCTTAATTAAGTAGAAAAATAGCCTTATATATTACTATATCTATAGGGTATACATAATCATATAACTAATTTAACTAGATTTTTTATGGTATCTATAATATATAGGACTATTATTAGATTAGTAATTATATTACCTAAGGCATTATAATAAACTTAAAGACTTTTTATAATATATATTAATACTAAAAAAGTATTATATTATAATTATATCTAAAAAGACTAACAAATATTATATTCCCTATTTTTTCTAGCTAGGAGATAGTCTTACTTTAATTTTACTTCTAATAATAATATTATTATGTTTAGATAGTAATATATTAGTCTACTTATAGTTATTAAAAGAATTAGATAACTAATATATTAGCTTAATATTCTTAACTACTAGAAAGTCTATCTAGTATCTCTATTACTTACCTTAAGCCTACTCCTTCAGAGCCTAACCTATTTTAAAGACCTATACTAGATAAACTTAGTCTAGTAGTTATTTATATAATAATAATTCTATAATAAATAAATAGGAAATTAATACATCCTAGATAAAAAGGTTATTTAGAATTACTAAGGTAAAATAACGTAATCCACAAGCCACCCGAATACCCAACCAAGCCGAACACCCCTCCCCATCTGCGACAACTATATAAAAATTGAAGCTTCATTATCAACCAAAAACAGTAATAATTATAAAAAATTAAGGATTAGAGTGATTAGGGCATTGAGTTCTCTTATGCCCTATAATATTATAGTCACTATGCCTCAGCTAGACACATATATAAGGTAGAGAAGCTGCCTCCCTAGCTGGAGCACTTATAGCCTCTAATACCTAATTTTGACTCTATATAAGATCCTGATCTTCTTGAACTAAAAGACCTCTTATATAAGATAGCTAATTAGTTAATTATTTATACTTTGTGCTTTTACTTCTTATTTATAATATATAAATTATGATTTTTTTATAAGAAGCATAGTATTATTCATGGCTAATTAATAGCCCTTAATAAGCTAATTTAATATTATATTAATAAGGCTTAAAGGGCTCTAAGTGTACTATTGTAATAAGGCCTTAATTATAGTTACTTAATACTATAATTTAATAAATATTATAAGGTATTTCTGGTACTTAATTAGCCTATAGACCCTTAACATGGCTTCTAGGTAATATAAAAGTCTTAAATTATATATTAAAAAAGAACTTATTCTAGATTAAATAACGTTAGTCTAATTGCTATAAAACTATTTTTAATATTTTTTAATTTAAAGGCTTCTAAATAAGCCTTTAGATATATTATAAGGAAATCTAGCTTATTAATATAGTTAATTCTAAGCTGCATTTTTTATTAAGTAGCTATATATATGCTTTAAAACTATAAAATAGCTAATATTAAGAGGCTATAAGAGATAAATAATATATAAATTAACTTATAATATTATTCTAGGCATATATTTAATTAAATTAAAGAGTTAAATAACTTCTATGCCTATTAAGAACTAATATCTAATATTTTCCCTTGGTATAAGTATTTATATAAGGAATAAAGTAATTTATGGCTATAAGATCTTAATATTATTAGTAATCTACCTATTAGGGCTTATCTTAATCCTTTAGTTATGATATAATAAGGCCTTATTCTTATACTAGGCCTATAGATAAGTCTTTGCTTTAAATATGATATATAATAAGAGAGCCTATTTAAATTAATTTAATAACTATGACCTATTCCTAATTCCTAGGCTATGTAAGAATAAGATAACTAATAGTCTCTGCTCTAGTAATTCCTTTTATAATAATAATTAAGTTTGCTATAAAACTTATCAAAATTATAGATATTATTATCTAGAATACTATATTATTAAATAGTATTTTATATATACTTAAACTATTTATAGATAACTGTTACGGACCAACAAAATAGGAGGCTGTCCAACACAGCAGCGCATGATGAAACATGACCCCGCAAGGCAGACAGGACTAAAGGAAACCAGGTCACGTGATTTTGACGCAGTTACTGATAAGATAAGGGACCAAGGACGCAGTAGGACGTCAAGGACGCAGAAAGATGAGACCAAGGACGA
>NW_027192517.1:0-25198 GCF_041956645.1 Rasamsonia byssochlamydoides | reverse complement strand
ACAAATAAATAAATAAATAAGCAAATAAATAAACAAATAAATAAATAAATAAGCAAATAAATAAACAAATAAATAAACAAAGAGAGAGAGTGTGTGTGAGTGAATGGATTAATTAACTATTCATTGGTATCCAAAAAAAAGTCTGGGGAATCCAGAATCCAGTGAAGTAAGTACCTAGGTAGTAGATAGTAGTAGAGACATACAAAATATCCCCGAACTGACTAGTCCTCGTGTTCTCATTTAAAAAAACAAGAAGAAGAAAAAAAGAGTAGTACAAGGTACGTTTCCCAGTTTCCCATAGTCCTTCCTTCCTTCCTAGCTTATGATATCCTGCATAAATAAGGAATAGCTAGCTTAGCTAGACAGTGCAGTCAGTCAGTCAGTTCATCCCATGATATATAACCAATCCAATCCATATCCAATCCATAAAACTCCAAATTTAAATTCAAATCCCGGTCCGGCTAACTAAGAATAAATAAATTCGAAAGAATAAATTCCAGAGAATATTCAGAATGATGACGATGAGAAGGATGCCATTTCTCAGACTTTCCAGATAATGATAAAAAAGAATGACGAGTATGCATCGTATCTGGTGTCTTCCTACTTGGTAGGCTTCGTTGGTGGTGGTGGAAAGTATGGCTGAGGCTGGGGCTGGGGCTGGGGCTGGGGCTGGACCAGCGTCGGGACCTCCTGCACCGCAACATGCCGCTGCGGATGCGGTGTGCTGAAGTGATTACGAAGGGGAAGATCCGATGGGCCATCTGGGACTCGGTTGAAGGCGGGAGTACGGGGTGTGACGGGGGCATAGAATCCAGGGTAAACGCTGGCGGGCGTCATGGGGACCGCAAATGACGGTGACTTCAGAATCTCTTCGTACTCGCGCAAGGCTTGCTCCTCGGCTTCTTTCTCAGCGCGCTTCTCCGCCTTGCGCTGGCGGTAGGCTTCCCGTTCTTCTTTCGTGGAGAAGCAAGAGATGACGGCAAGGACGAATTGAGTGAAGTAAATGACACTGGTCGAAAAGTCAGCCGAAAGTAAGTAAATTCGCTAGAGCGGAACAGAAACCGCACCAGACAATGACCGTCACCGCAAAGAGAGACTTGGCCTGTTGGCAATACCCAATATCACTCTTGTAGTACGCAATATTGCAGTTTTTGGTAATGTACCACGGCGGCCCGGGTTGTGGGTGCGCAGGGTCGGTCATGTCGCTCCCGGCCTGAAATCGAGCGGACACGATGTACAGAGCAGTCAAGCTGCCATGGACAATGACAGACAGAGGTGGGTGGAAGAACCTCAGGATATGCATTGGGGCCTTGGTCAAGAGCAAGAATGTGCTCAAGACACCAATAACGAGGTTGTAGTTCGTTAGACTGACAGCAAAGTTAGCAACCTGCCCTGCCCACATAACAGTCGCAGACGTACAACGAACTCCAGACCATGGGAACTTTGTATGATCTGCCGTTGGTCAGAGCGTAGACGATCTGATTTGGTGCGCTGTTGAAGCCGTTGTTGTATCCATCTTGCCAGAGCTTGGTTGTGTAGGTATTATGGGAAGCAATGCCCGTGAGGATGAGGATCACCAAGACGACAGGGAATTCCGCGACCATCAAGTACAACACCGTCTTGTGCGTACGGTATTTCCTCGGGATGAACACCATGACGGCGGTGCGAACAATGCGCTTAACAGCAGAACTGCAGAGAAATTCAAAAACAACACCAGACTCAAGCCGATCACTTCAAACGCAGTCCTTCTAACTGCGCTTTTTCATGCCAGTCCGGCTGGCTGTCACATATCGATGTTCTCGAGAAGTCAAGAGAGAACAGAAGTATTATGAAGCCCGGCAGACTGGACAGCACAGAAAGAAACGGGCACGACATGGCCATTCTGCCTGCCGCTCAGCACGACCAGGATTGGAGAGGGGTTCCTGCCAGCGTCGTCGAATACTGAGAAGGCCAGAAGCGCCGTGAGTGCTCTCGATGCAGGTGATGGGCTGCTTGTCAACGGTCGAGCACCAGTGAGAGGGCAGAAGCTGGTCTTTGCACGCTGCGGGAGATGTGATGGCGGCGCGGAGATCACCAATGAGAGCCAGCAGGAGCGTCTTTCTCTGCAGCCCGTCACACCCTAACGATTAGTTCGATGATCGCGATCCAGAGCGCGCTGATAGCCAGATGCACGCGCCTTGGCTGTAATCGATATGCGATTGCTCGATCTATCAAGTGCAGGTGGGGTTTGCATCAGAGGCGCACATCAGTACAGAGTATTCCGTACTCTGTATGGAGTACATACGAGTGCCATGGCTAGCTTTCATAATGTGTACTCTGCCCCTGGAGCTACTCAGCCCGACCAGGGTGTTTCGAAGGGGAAAAAAAAAGGATAGTGAAAAAAAAAAGATGGTCGGGCGCCAATTTCGAAGGAAAAAAGGCTAGTGAAAAAAAGAGAAGTGACAAGAGTGGGATTCGAACCCACGCCCCCTTTCGGAGATGAGGAAGCCCGTATGAGCTGTCTATTAAGGTTTAACCTTAACCTCACGCCTTGGACCAACTCGGCCATCTTGCCATTTGATACTTTCAAAGGCAAAGTGGAGAGTTTTTCACCGGAGAGCTCATCAGTATGGAGTACGGAGTATATATGGAGTACGAGTACCATGTCTAGTTTTCATAGTGTGTACTCTGAACCATTGTTAAAAGATGATAGTCTGGTATCCAGCAAGAAACCTACCTGCAAGATCGTGATATGATTGCTGCAGCACCAACAAGTCAAGGGTTGTTTACTCTGTACTGTACCTAGGTAGGTAGCTAAGGTACCTTCTAGGGAGGAATTGATGACCCCACCAATGAAATACTATCAGATCACAGGTAGAAGTCATTGACCAAAGACGGAGAAGCAGTGCGATTAAATATTTCATTATTTATTAAGAAAAATAAAAGCCTATTGGATTGGACAATTATCGAGTCCATGGATGGAGGCGTTAACGGAGGGAATCACGGAGTTTTGTTCTGCTGGAGCGTCCGACGTCATGGCCGTCACAACATCCGTCATCAGAGCTCCCGATCCAAAGTATGTAATATCCTGGACAACAACACGCATTCCCCGGATCTCGAACGAACAAATGCCAGCATCTTCTACAATCGCATACAATTCCAACCTGCATGGGATGTAACAGGACGCGAATCCTGGTGTGGAATCCATCTCCCAGACTGCGCATCTGTTTCTGTTCCGGTTCCATCGGTGGACTTCTATACCAACAGCACTACCACCACCACCGCCTGGGAGGAGTAATACGGGATTTGTCAACCGCACGCGACATGAGTCCCAAGAATGATTCGATTCCGCATGAGCTGCGCACTGCTGCTGAGCCGCGTCAGAACAAGCTCCACACGGTGCGGCTGGCGCATATTGAGCAGATCAATCCGACTGTCCGTCTGCTCCGGCTCACGCTGCCTTCGTCTTCGATGGGGGGAGATGAGGAAGTATGACATTTTGTTTTCATTTCTTCATTTCTTCATTTCTTCTCCTTTCTTCTTTAAGGTTTGGAGGGTGTTTTTTTGAGAGATCTCAAAGATCAGTTTGATATCTAATTTCCTTGTTTGGATATATTCTTGGAGATATTCTTGAATGCGATTCTCTCTCTCTCTCTCTGTCTCTGTCTCTCTCTATTTTTTTATTTTCTGGAGCCTATCTTACTCAACTCAATCGCATTGAATTTACTAATCCCGAAATCTCCATTTCAGTCAAATCAACAACACCAAGAACCCTTCGCCTTCCTCCCCGGTCAATGGCTGGACGTGCACGTTCCTTCGATCCCCCAGGCCGGCGGATTCACGATTACCTCCACACCCGCAGACGCCCAGCTTCTTCCATGTCCAGAGCCCGTGCTTCAAGGCTCAGAACAACGTTCCGCAGACGCAGAGGGCATTGCGCCAACCGACGCTCCTCTCGGGAGATTGCCATATGTGGAGCTGGCGGTGCAGAAGTCGCCGTCGAACCCTCCCGCCGCGTGGCTGTGGAGGCCGGTAGACGAGATCTTGGGGAAGGAGTTGAGCGTCCGAGTCGGAGGCAGCTTCATCTGGCCCCCGGCAGATATCGCAATAGATCAGATCCGCAACGTCGTCTTTGTGGCGGGAGGAGTGGGTATCAAGTGAGCAGCCCTCCCAATTGCCTTAGATTAGAGGAAAGAAGAATCGTTTGTAGGAAGGAGTCGGCCTGTCTACTAACCACAAACTTCTCGTGAATGGGAACTCTTTCCAGTCCTCTGATTTCCATGCTCTCCCACCTCAGCGAACGAGAGACCTCTGACGCCCCTACCTCCTTTGCCCTGCCGGACAAGAACCGCAATGACCCGCTGTCCATCCACTTCCTATACTCTACTCGCCTTCCAACAGAGTCGTCATCTCCTGTGCAGCTCACCGAATCCACCCTGCGTCAGATCCTCTTCCTGCCCAGACTCCGGCAAATCGTGCAACGAGCATCCTCCCAGCCGTCCAACCTCCACATCTCCCTCGACCTGTTCCTCACCAATCTCCCGCCCTCAGAAACGGCGTCGGCCACGAAGCTCCTGGGCGAGGGAGACGAGGACGGCGATCTCCGCGTCTTCCCCCGCCGCATCGCGCACGACGACCTCCGCCTTGCAGCAACCACCAACGCTAATGGCGGCAGCCATGCTGGCGAAGGAATCCCTCCGCAGAGCACAGTGTGCTACGTGTGCGGTCCGCCGCCTATGACGGACGACTTCGTGCAGTATCTGAGAGGGCTTATTGGGAAGGAGAGGGTGCTGTGCGAGAAGTGGTGGTGATGGCAGTACGACCTAGGAACGAAGTATCAAAAGAAGAATATTAAGATAGATAGATGGATTAGATAGATCGACACATAGACGCTAGAGAAGAAAGGAACCATAAATCAATCACGTTTTTAATTTAATCATAACATGGAAGACTGACTGTCCATGTTCCTGTTTCCTATAAGGGAAAAAAAAAGAATAAGAACAACACAAAAAAAGAAAAGAGAACAACACAATAGCAGAATTGTAAGTAAAGATAACCCATCCATCCATAGTCACGTACGTAATATCACGACACGACACATCCCGTCGCGTCGACGCAATAATCCCAAGTCTGAAATCTGACAGTTCAACTGCTCTCCCCCACCCCCTTCACCGCAGCCCCGTCAACAATCATCATCTCGTCGATGCGCGATTCTGTATCACCCCACTCCAGCCGCTTGTACGTCACGACCCGGCCGGGCCCCATATCGAACTCGAAGAAGCGCATCCGCCGCACGTAGCCGCCGTATCCACCGTAGCCGCCAAAACCGGCGGCGCCGCCGTAGCACATCCACAGCGCTGGTTTGTCCTTGTCGTCTTTTTCGAGCATGCAGTAATCGTTCACGTGGTCGCTGTGGGGGAAGAAACGCGTTAGTCATGGGCTTAGCTAGCTTCCTTCTTTTTGTTGTGATGTTGTTTGCCAACTTACTGTCCACAACTAACAAAGAGGACATTCTCCTCTACCAGGGCATCCTTAAATCCCGAGTTGAATCCCGGAGCCGTCGGCGGTTCCGACCAATTTCCTTTCCAGTAATTGTTCACGTTGCGGTATTCAGGAAGCGGAATGTGGATGAACGCCATATTCATGTGCATATGCGTGTACTGTTCATGTTTCTTGCGCAGGCTCTGCGCCGTATTCTTGAACCATCTGATCTGGCTTGGTTTCAGCCAGTCGTAGCCCCGGAATTGGCGCTCGTCCGGTGAATACGAATGTGTGTCCAGGAGATAAAGGGTCAGCGCAGAATGAGTAGTAGAAGACTGACCCAGGACCTCGACAATGTAATTGCCGACGCCGTCCACTTCCTCCGGACCGGCTGAAGACAGGGAATACGGCAGCTCCTCCATAATGGCCATGAGCTCCTCCCGCTTGAGATTGCCCTCGTCATCATGATTCCCGAAAATGGCCGCGTACGGGATCTTGCGATCCACTAGGGGCTTCGCGAACTTGAAGAGGGCACTCTGCGCATCTTTGGCGGTTTCGCCGTTGACCTGATCCCCCGTGAGAACTACGAGATCTGGCTTCTCCTCGTCCAACAGTTTCTCTACAAAGTCCAAGGTTCGGGGATCTGCGTCGCATCCCTGGCCCGGGACGGGTTCCTCGGGAACAGGGTCCCGACACTTCCCCAGTCCGGTGCTCAGGTGCAAATCGGCTGCCTGCATAATCTTAAACCGCCCGTTTTCATTAATTCTCGGGATGGGCTTTTTGATCTTGGGTGGCACCCCTCGACGGATCGTCAGCCGCGCTTCTTGGGCCTCTGTCCTGCTATCCAAGAGCAGCGGGGTATTCTTCAACTCCCACTGCGGACGCGGATCGACCGCATCAGCGCCAAAAAGAACGTCAACCGAAGTCAGAACCTGCTCCGAATCGCTGGCGTGGCGCTGAGCGCTCCGCTTCAGCCAGATCCCGCCGGGTCTGGATTCCCATTCTCCGGCGATGGTCTGCTTGGAATCCTTCGCCGTCGTCCCTGCTGGATTGATACGGCTAATCCGGAGATCGACCACGACCTTGTCGGTTTCGAGAAGTTCCTCCTCTCTCTTTCTTTGAAAGTGCAGGTAGGCACCGGACGTCCAGCTGGAACCCAGGTAGAGATCTTTATCGACGCGGTGCCAGACCGTAGGATCGAGAGTGCAGCTGGAGAAGATGTTGATCGCCGAACAGGTGGCGATGGTCACATCCGTGACGACGAAGCCCGGGTAGTGGGTAGGAAGATGGCCATGGATCGAGGCTGGTAGCACGCGGAACCTATTGTCTAGAAACAGGACCAGGAGGAAAGCAAGCAAGGCGAGGATACCGAGCTGGATGCCGGTTCGGACCTGACGGCACATTAGTTTCTTCTCATCCCACACAGACCAGATGCAGACATACAATGCGGCGAGTCATCTTTGGCCTGCGGCCCAGGGTCGGGATATGGTCGTCGGCGGCCTATTGTTATGGAGTAAGGTCGCTGGCGGCCCTGTGGGCATGATGCGGAGATTCCAGGGCGATGGGAAAGTAACCCCGGGGCAAGAACAGTAGTCGATATGGTTTTTCAGCTCCTCTGTAGATGGCTCATCGTCTCCGAGGAGCAAAGGGAACACAAAATAGTAGATTGGATTTACAATACAGCTTCTCCAGGACCAACAATTCAGTTGTCTGGGGAAGCGGCGGTCACATGTGCCCTAGTCTGTTCTCGGACATGCCTGATTACGTAACAATAAGAGAAGAGGTCTATAGTGAGTAGAAATACAGACCTCGCGTTTTCGGGGATGACTTCTTTGAGGGCGGTCTTGTAGCCAAAGAGAATGTCTGCACAACAATGGATCCGTTCAGAGAGTCTGATAATTCGACAGCATGAGCCAATATGCTATTGATCAATGGTATATAACTAGGTACCACTCCACTCAAGTAAATCCTAAAGGGAAACTAGCTGGGTACATGTACTGTACATAGTTGGAAAATGTTGAAAGAAATACTCTAAAAGGTCATTTTACCTGATGAGGTACCTGATTTAAGTATCAGAGGTTGACAGCAAGAAATGGTCAAACCCTCACTTTGTCCAACTTGATGCCAAGGGCCTCCATAAGCCGACCCGTGCAACCTGGCCTGACAATGAAACACTCACATTGTCCGACTTATGCCGAGGATTGACATGATGAGACCAACCTAACTGATTGGCAAGATGACCTCAGGTGACAATATCTGACATCTCCATGCAGATCAACTCAATAGGGGTCTTCAGAGGTGAGCTTTCATAGAATCCACATACCTGCGTAGTCGATACTAACAATCGTGCCTCTAGAATAGATGAGGTAGAGATTAACAGGGAGGACACATTTCATGGCATTTGTATCATCTCTCAGTTATGTACATTACATACTGTGGATAAGTATCTATCAACTTATCTAGTCTAACATCAGACTATAAACAGAAAGGGAATGTTCTATGCTGCTGCCGACATGCCTGCCTGCGGCCGATCGTCTATCTGCTTTGTGTTGGGAGCCGTCCGTTCATCTAAACCTTGTTTCCCCGTCGCGAAGCTTGTTCAACCCCTCCTCAGCAACCTTCTGCACCGTCACTTTTCCGCTGTGGATGTCCTTGGTGGTAGCCAGGATGGTCGACCAGTCTTTAAAGATGGTAAATGGCACGCCTTCTCGCTCGCAGTATGTGACGAGATCTAGGCCGGCGCCATGTCAGCAGCATGAACCGAGAACGGAAGGACTGGTGCTTACCGTGGCCTTTCTTCGCAAACAAGAGATCCGTCTCCCTCGCGGCGGACAGGTCGGACACGCCGTCTCCGGCGTACAGCAGAATTGGACGCTCACCATCGGGCAAGGCCGCATAGGGCTTGATCTCAAGCGACTTATCATGACCGAAATGGCTGAATCTGATGTCAGCAAGCCTGAATTCTACGCGCGCGAGCCGGAAGAAATCACCTGTCATCATGATATTTGATCTGCCAGCCGCCTTCAGTGTTGATATCTTTGCCATCCCGGCTCTCGACGTCGTTGGAGACAATGGCGAGATGGTTCGGGTCAGGTTTGTGTCCCAGTAACGTCTCGAAGAGGGCGCTGATGATGGGTTTCATGCCCGAGGACAGGACCACGATGGGCACATTGTTGTCCTTGGCCCAGTAGTAGAACTCGACGAAGTAGGGGTCCAGTTTCATATTCTCCTGCAACACCTTGATGCACTCGTTGAAAGGGGTCTTGACACTGTCCAGCATATCGCGGAAAGCATCCCTGCGCCGAATCTCGTCAATCCACCGAACATGAGAAAAGCGGGTCCCAGGCCTACCGGAAACTTGCTCTCCCTTCGAGAACGTCCTTATTGCCCTGCTTGCGCTTTTCTTGTCCATAACCCAGGTTGTCCGTCTACATTCACGATTGATCGTCAGCGGCGCTTGTCGGGTGAAAGTTTCCAAGTGAAAGTCTCCAAGTGTCCGGAGCAACGCACCAAGAAGTCATTGCCTGCGAGGACAATTAGCGGTCTAATTGACAATGCAGGAGAGGCAGAAGCATAGGAGGGGAAATAACGCACTGTCTTTCTGGGTGATGGTCCCGTCGAAATCGGTGAAGAAGATGATCTTCGGCTTGGTTCTGATGTAAGGAAGATCCGTGGAGCCCATTTTGGATGAATGAATGTTGCGCGAATGGAGAAGAGAGTGACAAAGGGATTAAAAGAGTGTTCGTGAGCAGTCAATTCAGTCAATTCCGTCAATTACCTGAGGTGATAGAGATGGAAGGGAAAAAAAGACAGACTGGTTCCACGGAGGACCATATCAATCCTGGGGAATCTTGCCCCAGCGAATCTGAACGATGGAGGGGCAATCTCGGAGTTGGCGCGGGGACTACCCCGGCGGCAGGCCGGTGAGGCAAAGCGGCAGCCATGGTTCTGTTAATTAATTAACCCCATACAAACAGGTTGCTCTTGCTGGAGCAAGAATATTCAATCAACTATTGTTTGACTAGCACATCTGCCCGAGTTAGGTTACGGAGTAGGAAATTTGACCAACAAAGTAGTGATTTTTAATCCCAAGTCCATATGCCCGGGCTGCAGTGCGGAGAGCAACCCGAGAGTGATTAATCTTTTCGAACCCCGGAATCGGCCCGTGAATCAGAATCAATCAATCCATGATCCCCCACCATGGCTCCGGGTCTTAACCTTACTCGGGAATTAAATGACTCTGGGTGATGGCATGGCGGCATGTAAGTCATTTTTCGCCACTGCTTCAGAGCCTACGGAGAGTCCCTAGTTAGGTCTATGGACCTGTCTAGGATGAACCCTATTCGTTCTATCTGATGGAGTACATCTGTAGCTTTCTAGGATTGAACGAGTCTCACTACTAGTATATTTGATGAGCTAGCTCATTGTTGGACTTGCTTAACTTTTGAAGGAGAATCAAGTGTTTTTTTTTTATCTCTTGGTACATATCCGTTAATGAAGTATGATGAATTAAGACACTGTACTCCCTAGAATGAGAAGAGTTCATGCTGGGAGGTCCCTAGGACACTCTAGGAAAGTGAACCAATTTTTTTTTAAAAAAAAAAGGGTAGGATAATTTATTTGGTCATCTATATCGGCGATACTAATTAGTTGGTAATTAAATAGCAATATATATATAAACCAGTATAATACTGCAGGAGGCTCTTTCTCTATAAAAATTAAGGTAACTGGATACATATTCAGAATCATGGAATGAAGAGCCAAAAAACCATGGGCTTGCTGATGGGCAACACAGGATGCCATCGAACATGGGACAACAGAAGGACATTTGGGAATAAATAAATGGGTAAAAGAGCCAGGCGCAGTCATGAATTCAGTCAGGATGGGCCATGGCGTGCTCGTGTAAATGTAAATGTAAATTTGGAAAACCAGTGCCGAATCCGTAGGAAGTGATTTGGATGAAGATGATATTTTCGTTATTATTATTATGAGTCTGACTGACGGGTTACATGGATAGGATTGAGTCATTGACAGTGATAGGTCATAGGCTGACAGATGTAGCGTTCCATATATATATATGGGCGTCATACAGTGGTACAGTTTCAAAGTGAAGAAAAAAAAACACAATCAGATTTACTAGTAATATTCGGTGGGAATATCATTCAGGGATTTTTACTTTACCTGAAAGAAAAAAAATTTAGTGGTGGTCCTTAACAATTCCTCATCAGATCTAGGCACTCCGTGTAGATGTACGGAGTACGGAGTATAGCGAACTTAATTAATTTGGGGCTCAGAATTGACCATTGCTCCCCGCGTCTAACTAAGCCTTACCATTTAGGCTCGGAACGGGAAAATCGATCCCAAAAAATTAAGCTCCGCCTACGCACCCAACTCAAATATCATATACAATCTCTCTCTGTCAATTCCATAAGACAATTTCCACAGAGGTCGCCATCAATATCCTCATGGAATGGCTCGTCTGCTCCAGCCCTTGCGACGCCTCTTAGGATTGGGATTGACCTTGTCACCGTCGACGTCGACGGCGACCTTTCCGAAGTCGTACCCACGGTCTATCGATACGGATTTCTCTGTCTTCAGAGGTGACGAAACTATTGAATTCTAGCAGGGTCGAAAGCAATGCCTGTACTAACCACTACTACAGAGGGAGATAGAGTCATTGTCCATGGCAAGAATCCGCTTTTGACCAAGCCTCTCACCAAAGGGCACCGGACGGAGGTCCGCCGCGGAGTCCTCGAGCATAACGATATCATTGGGAAACAGGCGGGGGATCTGGTGAAAGCGTATAAGGGTTTGTTTATTTTTCCCCCTTTGCAGACGGCTAGAGACTGACTGAAACCCAGGACCGGAGTACCGGCTCAGCCATCCCACCCTTGAAGAATATGTCCTCTACACGCCCCGTCTCGTCACGCCGGTGCGCACTCGGTCTCTAATCTTTCATGATGTTTTGCAGGTCAACTGACATGCGGCCAGTAGATCTACGCAGCAGATGCCAACTTGATCGTCTCCCTCCTTGACATTCACGTCACACGTCCGACCGAAGACGACGCGGACCAACCGCCCCTGGAGATCCTCGAAGCCGGCACCGGCCATGGTTCCCTGACGCTGCACCTCGCCCGAGCCATCCACGCCGCCAATTCGAACCCTCCACCTCTCCCGGAGAGAACGCAAGTTCGCGCTTTGCAGGATCGGACAATACGGCCGGATGCGAAGGACGAAGAGAAGGCCATTGAAAAGGTAGCCGATGGTCATGAAGACGATTCAACACAGAAACAGTGGGACGCGTGGCGGGCTCAGCGTAGGGCGGTCATCCACACCGTGGACGTATCGGCCAAATTCTCTGCCCACGCGGAGAAGATTGTGCGCGGATTCCGGCGCGGCATCTACGCTGGAAATGTCGATTTCCATGTCGGACACGTCGAGGATTGGATCGCAGACCAGGTAAAACGACGCCAGAAGGCCGCCGGGGCAGGTGGCTGGTTCCTGTCTGCCCGTCGAGAAGGGCCGACTGTCGAGCCCTTCCTATCCTATGCCATCCTGGACATGCCCTCTGCTCATCTGCGCATTCCCCATGTGGCGCCCGTTCTGCGACGGGACGGTATCCTGGCTGTGTTTATGCCCAGCATCACGCAGATTGGCGATTGCGTGCAACTCATCCGTCAGCAGAGGCTGCCTTTCATCATGGAGCGGGCTGTCGAGCTGGGGACAGGAATTAGCAGCGGCCGCTTGTGGGATGTGCGGATGGCGGTGAAAAAATCTCGTGCGGATCCATCTAGCTGGGTCACCAACACATCGAGTCCATCCTCCGAATCACCATCGACATCATCGACATCATCAGACGAAGAACCGCCACAAGAGACCGGCAGCGACACGGACGACGCGCCCTCTACCACCGAAGAAACAACAGAAAAAGACAACGAGAGCGTCTTGGTCTGCCGACCCAAAGTAGGGCTGAGGATCGTCGGCGGCGGATTCGTCGGGATATGGAGAAGAGTTGAAGATGCCAGCTAACCAAGAAGACTTTTTTCCCTTCAGTTTGAAGAAATGAAAAGGATACCCAAGTTGTATGTATATTAGAATATCATGTACCATATATATGTACAATAGATACTTAGCATGGATCATATACCTGCATGTATGTACAATATCACGGGTTAGGCTGCAACGGACTTCGCCATGAGTAGACCGCGAGAGCATTCATTACCTTGACATGTCCGAATACCAACCCTGTCGAAAATAACTCATCACAGTCTTGCTTTTTCTTTTTGCGTGTCTTTCTCCTTTTCTTGTGTTCGATCTTTTGTGGGCGACGCGTCCACCAGGTTCGAAACGGTGGCATCATCCACCGATGTCGAAGAAACAGGAGTACCGCTCCGTTCTAAAATCCAGTCCGCAATGTCCTTGGCAAGCTGTTCTTTCACATTCGGTTCCGCGTGCAATTTGTGATACGCACCCTCATAGGCCTTGAAAGCTTTGTCCCGAATACTCAGGACCTCCACGAAACGCTTTGTGGCGTCGAAACTCGTGATTTTGTCGTCGGTTCCGTGTCCGATCCAGATCGGTGGAATTGTCTCCTCTACAGCGGTGTAGGAAGGTGATGACGACTCAGACAGCTTCTCCAACCACGCTGCCCGATCCAGCAACCCTGCTAATCCTTCCAATGTGCCTGTCTCATGACAGAGAGGATCGGCAGAGTAGTCCGCACATACCTGTTCGTCCCGACACAGAAGCTTCGGTGCGAGCTGGTTACGCAGATGGAAATGCGGCAGCAGTTTCGCTGCCAGCCGTCCCAGCACAACGGTAATCGCCAGCGGCCGAGAGGAAGGATGAAGGGCTATTAACGGCGAGAACGCCAGGACCCCCGCGAGGGTAACCGTATCTTGGCCTGAGGACTGTTTGTGGTATGGGGAAACTGGATTCAGGGCGTAATGCAGGACCTGACCACCGCCCATGCTATGACCCAGGAGAAAAAGAGGAATTGGCGATGCAGTTTTCGTGAGCGGCACTAGACTTAGTAGGAAGGAGTGTATGTCGGAGAGGACCAGAGACGTTGGGCCCGTCAGGCCACGTTGTTTGGGCGTGGTAACAGAGCGACCCCAGCCTCTGAGAACATCCAAATCGAAGATGTTAGTATGATAGTCATGTGAATAATGTTGGTCTCGTGAATGTACAGATGGTTTCTTTTCTTTAATCTTCAAATGTTCCAAGAACAGATAATGAGTATGGCAGTCGCTCTTACCGTTGATCGAAAGCCCTCAGCTCAATGCCATGCGACGCCAAAGCTGGAAAGAAATCATAGTAGGCATTGCCTGCGTTTCACCATTCCATGCAATTAGCTTCATTCTGAAGGAGGCCTTGACTCGTAGTCGCTTTGCTCTTCTCCTGGAAGATAACTCCGGAAAACACATCACATGAAAATACGCTGAATTAATGCCAGGAACGAGAACCAGAGAACATACAATGATCACTGAATCCATGGACAAACGCCACGATAGCTCGCGGGGTACTGTCAGGCTATTGGCAATGTGAGAAAAACTAAAAACCACAGTCGTGTATAAAACTCGTGGAGAATCTCTGATATCGACATTACAGACCTTCCAAGTCTTGGTGTAGAGTTTTGTCCCATCAGGAAGAGTATGCGTGCCTTCCTCTGTTGTTCCCATGATGGGATGGATGTCTCTGTTGACAAGAATCTGGCGCAAATCGGACTGGAAGACAAGAAACGAGGGCAGTCAAACTCAAGTAGGGCTTTTGGAGAATAATCAAGGTTGATCAGGGAACTGCAGAGGATAACTCGCGAAGATGCAATCGACTGCCATCGGGACGTGGTGGTCGTTGTCTCCGAACTGTACATGTACTCGGTAGTCGGCTTCAGTAGAGCTAATGCCTGTAAAAATAATGGCTGCCATGTGATTGCGGGAAAGGACTGCACCATAACAAAGGCGTTCACCCCGCAATTCACCACACTATATACTCCGTATAGGAATGCAGAAGTCGACTGACTCTGTCATCCTCACTACCTCTTTGCTGACCATATTTACTGAAATTCATCATGTCTACTTCGGATTGATGTGTCAATGGTAAAGCAAGAAGCCCGTCTTGATTCTAAATCAGGGCTGGACTACCTAGGTAGCAGCTCTCAGGGAGGAAAAGAAAAAAAGGGGTACAGCAAAGGCCTAGAGAGAAGGTACAAAGTCATCGAAGAGCCCTTTTTTTTTCGCCGCAATATAGAGCAATTCCCTTGTCTTGGATCGAACCCAGAAGAAAAAAAGAATGGGCCGCTCCAAGTCCTGAAAGCTTCACCTGAACACCGACCGCCTCTTAGCCTGCTCAAGAGGTCCCGTCGTCTGGGCGACGTCCCTGATGAGGTGTAAGAGGGGGAAAATGGAAGGCCACGTACAACACACCCGGTAACTGACAGAGCAAAGATACAGAGAGTGGAAGGGGGGAAGAAAGAGAGTTTGCCACGCCGTTGAACTTAAGTTTCCAAAAAGATAAGACACGAAAGAAACAGATGCTCAAAGGCCACGCAACTCATCACACAGACAACCACAAGACTACTAACAGCACGCAGCAAAAGAGAAAACATAAGAACCCGCAAAAAAAAATTCCGAGATAGCGAGGAGAAAACCGGTCTGAAACAAAACACCAGTCCTCATAATATTTAACATGCTCCGTTTCCATCAATCAATTCGACCTGTCCCGTAGCGGCCCAAAATCCGCTTCCACAACCTTACCCCTTTTCCCCTTGACTGAAAACTCCGCCAGTAATGCGAGATGATCACTAGGAAAATGAAAGTTTGGAAATCCCGGCACCTTCTTTAAATATTCCTTGTCTACCTCCCCCAGCAGGCCCGTGACGTGGAGCGCGTTCGACGAGTACCAGATGTAATCCAGGATCGATTTGAAGTCCGGCGTATAGTTGGTGAAAGGCATCTCACCGATGGCGCCATACGCGGACTTGAGCTTGAACGGATGGGTCATGCCGACGCGACTGAGATTACCATACATGCGCTTTTCGAGATCCGGGTGTTCCTCCGTCAGCCCACCATGCGCGATCAGGTTATACGCAGCCGAACCAGGTGCCGAATTGAAGTCACCACAGATGAGCAGAGGGATCTGGTCACCACTGGCGTATTCAGCGGATGGCGCAGGCTCCACGGGGGTCGCATTCTCTTGAGAACCACCTTCCGGTTCCGAGAAGCGGAACGCCGTCTTGTCGGTACAAGGTGGATATTTGGCATACCCCTCGGCAAGCTTGGTAATCTCTTCCATCAAAATGGCGGTCTGGATCAACTTGACGTCCTTGTAGGCCGGGTCCCAGTACAGGTGGGCGTTCACGACAATCAGCCGCGTACCAGTCATCCGATTCTCCAAGAAGACCACGACCGCAATGTGATCCTTTTGCCACAGTCGGTTGTAGATGTCATCCTGGCCCTTGGCATCGGGTCTTCGAACGGCTGTTTGACCGAAATTGATCATCTGCTTGTCGAGCAAAATGAACTTGCTCCCTTTGAAGAAGATCGCACAGCCGTCCACGCCCTTGGCTTCCTCCTCGCCCATGCCCATGGCCCGACCTCTGGGCCAGTACACACCCTTGTAGTCATTGTATGCCAGCTGTTCTCGGAAGAACTCATTGTAGCTTCCTTGGTCAATCTCCTGAAGACAGGCGATGTCGGCATCGTGACTCCGGATTTCGTTGAGGATGAGGTCCCGCCGGAATTCCCACGCCAAGACCCGAGACGGCACATAACCGTAATGTGACGGGGAGGCCGATTGATCGCATAGCGTGTTGTAGGAGAGAACAGTAAACTTGTCGACGGGTCCATTGGAAGAATTGGAGGTCTCATCAAGGACGATCCAGTCTCGGTCGGCCGGAGGCAAATGGACTAACAAGAAGTTAGTAAAAATAAGTCATGCGCACGCACACGTTACAGAATAACAGCAAGTCAACCTACCAGGCATCTCTTCCTTGAGGTATTTGATCAATGCCTTGGTGCCCTCCTTCATGATGTGAGACTTTAGGACCTCGTTAAGCGGGTTGCCTTCGATGCCAAGAGTCTCTAGACGATAAAGATAGCCCATCTCGTACGGCAGGGTATGAAGGTTGTTATCGAATAGGTAAAGCTTTCGCAAATTGGTGAGCATGCCAATCTCCTCGGGAAGCTCGCTGATTTCGTTTCCTGACAGATCCAAGTGATTGAGATTCGTTAATTGTCCAATGGCCGGAGGGAGTGTTTTTAGTTTGTTGTGGTTGAGGTATAGCTTATTCAGGAATGTGTAATTGAAAAGCGCGGGGGAGAGGGCACGCAGCCCTTGACCACCGAAGTCAAGAGCCATCCAGCCTTGTCGTTGATTCTCCTTCGAATCGGTCGCATTGCCCCGATTATCGGCATTACCTTCCTGTGTGTCTGGTTGGCTCGGTGCGATCTGAATGCCCTTGCTCTGCTGTGCGACCGTCCGGGCGTAATAGTGGGGAGAATTCGCTTGTCTTGACTCGGCGGCCAATTGAAGCTGCTGCTGCCAATGCTCATTCATCGCCTCGTCCATTTCGTCTTCGACGTTCGCCGGCGTCCCGTTCTGCAGGTGGCTTGGGGTAAAGTGGGGAGTGGAACTGGTCAGAGCGCCCGCGGAGAAGTTGTGTTGGTGATTCAAGGTGTGAGAGGCCTGGTTGGGATGCGGATGATGATGATGCTGTTGGGCATGGTGCGGATGGTGATTCTGGTGCTGGAATTTCGGTATCTGCATCACAAACCTCTGGTGGGCTTGGCCACCATTCATCATGGCGTGTTGGCCTTGGTGGCCTTGGCTGTACATGGCGTAGGGATTCAGCGCGGCGCCCGAAGTGAGAGGAGGGGATCGAGAAGGAGAGGGGGTGTCGTTATTGTATTTTGCTCGTCCAGGCGAGTCGGTTCCGTTCCGGACGAGATGTCGTTGGTGAGCGTTCTGAACGTGCTGCTGTGACTGTGCTTGGAAATAGAACTGCCCGGCCCCAGGCTGCTGGAACCGATAGGTACCATCTGCCATTTAACGTGGCAGACGAGACCGTAGGTGGTGCCCTGTGGAGGGGAACGTCGGAGAGGCTCGAGTTGTCAAACAAGTGGATCTGAAATCGGTCAAGGGATTGCAGGTCGTCGTAGGAATAAGAGGTCGCACGCGTTCTCTCCTTCTCTTCAACATGGGGCCCTGGGGCGGAACCTCCCTTCACACGGAAGCCTGTGTTGTGGACGCTTCCAAATCACACCTGTCTCATGCGGTCCTATCCGGACTTCCTCTCCCCTCTCTTTGTTGTTCCACTTGTACCTTCTCAGTCGTTGTCTTGAGAAAGCAGCGTGTCGCAACAGTAGGCGCCGGACACCGGAAGATAGCGAGTCAGAGGAGGGCAAGAGATGGACCACAGGCAGACAACGTAAACCCCAGATTAAGCAGAGGTTTCACAGCAAGATAGGTTAGATCCAAATAAGACAAGCTGAAGCAGTGTGACAATTGTTCAGCAGAAACGTCGCTGGCACGGGTGCTGTGCTCTGATGATTCTCCAGCTGGCGATGTTGCAAAGTGGTTTGCATCGAAAGCGGGCGTTGTACCAGGTCACGTGTGAAAGAGACCTGCACCGCGGGGGGATGTGATTGGCCAGTCAGAGTGGCCAAGGCCCAAGGGCCTCTCCAGCCAACAGCGGGAGGCTTGGCACTCTTGGAAGGACAGAGAACTGCAGAGATGCCTCACTCCTCAGGTGCTATTCATGCTATGATTTTTTATTGTTCCTATTGAACAATGGGCTCATTCAGGTTCTGTGTCAGTTAACAATGACATCTATTTTCCTGTCAAAGTCCAAGCCTTAGTCTCAGTTCTCCCCAGCCCCTCCAGCAAGCTTTCAGATTCCCCACAAATCTAGTCCCTAACTATCAGAGGCCTGGATTAGCTATGAATATTGCCAGCAACATGGCGACATCGGTAAGGTCTACTCCAGGTATCTACGATTCTAAATTCTGTAAACAAAGACCACTCCACTTCTAGTACCTGATGTAACGTGAGAACTGCCCAACTTGGCCTTTGATTTCCTTATCTAGAGAGCTATAGAGGGGTGGGGCTGATTAAGCTCAAAGCCACGGGTCTACTACTCTGTATGAAAGGAGCACGATGGGTATTGACAACAAAGACCTGTCCTCCTGATGATACACTGCGTATGCTGTTGTTGTTAACCTGGTGATAAAACTCCTCACTAGGTAAATTTCTTATTATTGAGGAAAGATACTCTAAGAGGGAACCGCAAACACCCTTCTATTGGCCAGGACTTTTTTTGACTGGAGAGCTTCAAGAAGCTTTCAAGGGCCTTTCTAACAACGTTTGACCTTGCGTTTGCGTCGCGTGGCAGAGCCTCCGGGCTGGTTCTTACCTGGCAGCGTTGGCTGTAGCGACAATCTTCTTCGAGGGAGGTTGGAGTCGAAACCGTACGAGCCTTGTTTTTATCCTTGCTAGAGAAACAGACAGTGAGATAGAGAAGACGAAGAGTAGTTCCTTCTGTTTAATTTCAAGCACCTGCTCAGGTTCCTGGTCGATAAATTTGTTGACAAAAAACTCTAAACTGAGGAAAGCAAAGAAGAAATCTGCAAAAAGGTGACGGAAGATATTTGCTGAACATAGTGAATTTTGGCTGACTCGATAGTTTGCTCTTTTCTAAACCTGCAGAGAGGTGACCGTGCGCGGCAAACCCCTGCTACAACTGTCTGTGCCCTGCTGCGCTTCGGCCTAGAGGTCGCATGGATTAGCCTCGTTAACCATGTCCCCGCAGAGGAAGGTTAAAGACCCCGTCCCTGCAGCTGGCTGGATCAGGAAATTCCAGGAAACTGTCTGAATGGACAACCCCGTCCGTGTCGAGATGTTCTATTACTACATAATCCCTGACACAGCCGCTTCTAGTCCCTCCTCTCTTGAAGCGTTATAACCTGCCTAAACAGCAGACCTAAAGATGGCTGCAGCACCTGCGACTGAGAGCAAAGCCCTGCCACAAATCGAGGTTGACGTTGAGGTGCGTGTGAATTTTACTAGCTCGCCGTCATCAAGAAATTAAACTGATCTCTGTTGATCGAGTGCTAGGCAACGAAGGACGATTCCGCCTATGGAGATGAACTGTTGGCAACCCCCTCCCCTTGCCCTTAGCCCAGCCCAGGTAACCGAGATGATGCCAGTTCCGCATGCGCCACCTCTCTCGAATCGTCAGCCTTCGACTACCGCCACGAAAATGGCAGGCGTTATCACGCATATCGTGACGGCAGTAAGTCTATTTGGTGGATGAAGTCGGATTGTCATAACAATTTTTCTTTTTCTGACTTGGCTACAAAGGCTATCTGCTGCCGAATGATAAGGCTGAATCAGAGCGGCTTGATCTGATCCATGAGATGATGTTGACAATCATGCGTCGGAAACTGTTCCTTGCCCCTATTGGGAAGTCGCCGAAACGCGTTCTTGACCTGGGGACTGGCACAGGGATCTGGGCCATCGATTTCGGTATGTGGCTGTAGGACTTGCTTGTCTGGTTGTCTTAGCATATGTTGACGATTTCCCTGCATCTCACAGCCGATAATTATCCTTCTGCTGAGGTATGGCTATATGTCCCACCGGTCAAGTGGAGCGCAGCTAAGGTCCTTTTTCTCGGTCAAAGGTTATCGGCACTGATCTGAGCCCTACGCAGCCATCTTTGTAAGTTAACTGCTCCCGTACACTCTCCGTATGCGGGTTCCATCCTAATCGAATCACAGTGTTCCTCCAAATGTTAGGTTTATTATCGATGACATGGAGCAAGAATGGGCGTTTGAAAAACCATTCGACTTTATCCACACCCGCTTCCTGGCGTGTTCCATAAAGGACTATGGAAGGCTCTTGAAGCAAGCCTTCAAGTTAAGTGAATTCCATACCTGCCAGCTCCGGCCGCTTCAGTATTGACTTGGTTAGGAACACGGTGCCGGGAGGATGGGTTGAATGCCAGGACTGGGACGTGAATCTGTACTCGGAAGATGGCAGTCTCAAAGGGACAAGTTTGGAGAAATACTACAAAGTCGTGCCCGAGGGATTCAGAAAGGGTGGATATGTGGTGAGTCCGGGTCCACAGCTGGAACAGTGGTTCCGTGAGGCCGGATTCGAAGACATCCATGTTAAGAAGTACAAAGTGCCTCTGGGCCCCTGGCCGAAGGACAAGTATTATGTATGAATCACGAGCTGGAAGCGTTTGGAGGGGCGTGTGCTGACATTGCTGTGATGAAATAGAAGGAGATCGGCGTCTGGAGCCTCCTCCAGGGCGAAACTGGTTTTGAGGCGGGTGCCATGGCAGTATTGACTCGATTTGAGTCTTGGTCCAAGGAGGAGGTGAGCGTTCTGGTGTCTAAGGCCCAGAGTGATGTAAGGAATCGTGCTATTCACTCCATGTTCGACTGGTAAGTTCCTGCCCCTGGTCATCGTCCAGACACTAAATGGCTTTGTAGCTACGTCGTCTATGGGAAGAAACCGTTGTGATTTAATGAAGATTGAGGGTGGCTTGGCTTTTTCCTCCTCTCTCTCTTGTTCTGTCTCCGACTCCGGACAGCTGATCTGTTCATTATCCTCGTGTCAACTTTAGTAGCTGCTAATTGGATCTTAGTTCTCTACCTGCAGCTTAATGAAAGACGTGGGATATTTCAAAAGTTCCAAAACTAAACAATGAATTCTTCTGTTCCCTTTCTCCCCACCCCCCTTTTCTTTCCAGCTTTCTCACCCAGAGGCCGTCTATTGATTGATCTATTTGCGAAATGATGGATAATGTTGGTACAGGTCGGCCTTCGCCTCAACTAGCTCAAGCTCACTAAGACTTGCATTTGCCACTGAAGCAGTACCCGCAGTCCTCGTTGCCAATTCCCCTGTTAACATTGATTCCACCTGATCCGTCTGGCTCCTTCGCGCAGCATTTGCCGCCAGAGACCTTGCTGTATAGGCCAGGAAGTCAGCAGAGAACGATCCCAGCAGCAGCAGCAGACAAGGGTCCATTGCTTACCAGTTGTGCCAGGATTTCTGTATCTGCAGCTTCTTCCCCTGACAGAATTCGGTCTCTAGTCGCTCGCCGCTGCAACCCGCTCGCTCTTCGAAGATGTTCAGATTCGGCGAATAGTCTTCTCCAGCAGGGCTCGCGGTGGTGAATGCAGCTAGGGAGGCGACGACGGCAAAGAGAATAGAGAATTTCATGATGAACGAAGAAAATCAGGAGATTTCTTTCTTGTTGTTATTGTTTTTGCTGGAATGAAAATATGGACTCGTTCCGCTTCTGCTTTGTGTGTCTTGCTTTGCTCCTGAAGAGAACAAGCCTGGAGGGCAAGACAGATTGATCCTATTTATGTTGAACAGGATCACCACCTGTCGGGTTTGAACGAGATGAACGAAAGGGGTAGGACTAACAACACGGCGCATATTCTTTTCGTTTTTTTTCTTCGCCGAATACCACTTTTTGCTTACTCGTATCCATTGCTTGGCCCCTTTGACTCTCACTGTATGTCCCTATATCCATGTTGATTGTGGGATGCATCCCCAGGACGGACCCTTGCAGACTCCGTAGAAAGAGTTGCATGGGCTGAAGCCAGCAGATAGTGGACATTCTACCTAATTAGACTTTTTTATTATTCTGAGTTTGGATTTTTCTTTGCCGATTTTAGAATAATATCACTCGTACAAGGTGACATGGGTAACAATTTGAGCTCTTGCCTAACATGGAAACTGTTTGTGCCCTAACCTGCCAGTATAGGTATAGAAGTCGTGACCGTTGCCCACCCAGACAATTAATTAGTGGTATCTACATCCTCCCTAGGATAGCATTGGGAGCAGCGTGTTAAACAGTCGCGTGATTTGCAGAAGATTGAAGTCGACCTTCAGATTGGAGAAGAATCCTTAACAGAATGTTCATGTTTCATCATGAACAAGCCTCATGTAACACTAACACTTGCTCAGCTGTTAGATGGCAGACCATGGAAATCCAGGATGTTCTGGGCCCCCAATATGTAATAATATACGTTCCTCTCCTCGATCAGGATTCTGCCTTGGATCTCATCTCAGATCAGTTGGTGAAACTTGTGCCTGACAAGCAGCTTTTTGACAGGGATGAGAGAGGTATTTGGCCAAGGATTCATTGCCTGAGGATCTGGTCCCTTTCCTGTGAAAGGAACCCCCAAGGTTGCCATTGCTATCCTGATTTCTGAAACGGGATATTATTAGGAGGTATTATTAGAACGCATTCGGATTGACGAATGAGATCTCGATCCAGCATGTTGGCCCAACCGAGCGGCGCACCTGCCCTTCACAATGATTTCCAACAGAAGTCCCTTGTTGTTGGATCAAGTACACCTTTGATCGATTGATCCTAACTCCATTGAGATCAGTGCTTAGGAGGCTGCACTCGGTGGGGGCACTCGGATTCCTCCCATTTCTGCCCCGAAGAGAGTTCAAATCAAGGGCAACCCAAATAGACATAAAATCCTTGATGGATATCTCTGCCACAGGATTGTGGATGCCAGCTGAAACAAGCTCTCGGACCCTTGCAGTCTGCTGACACATGGCTGAGCTGCGGCGTTTCCGCCCGTTTCATTCAAAAATAGAGCGTCTGATTTCTGCGCAGACGAGAACCATGTTGGTATCATCAACTACTGATTGAAAACCATCACAGCCGCATTATCAGAGCTCTCGGCATGGAGAAGAAGGAGAAGGCTTGGGGACCGCATTTTGCACTCGAGCTCGCCGAGATCCTCGTGGAGATTTTTGACTACCTCGAGGATGATCCGCCTTCGCTGGTGGCAGCAATTCTGGTCAATCAAAAATGGTTCCTCCATGGGACGTCCGTTTTGTGGAAGGAGGCGCCCTGTAAAGTGCTCGCTGGCATCTCGGCGAATCGTCGTCAGTTCTACGCCTCCAAGATTCGTTCGCTAACCTTCGATGGGAGGGAAGACTCATATCATCCCCTCTTTAAAGACCTTGAATTCACGAGCCTGAAGAAGGTTTCCATCGACACGTACCGCCCTGCAGAGGGCGAGACTCTTCACCTGAGACAGTATCTCCAGCCTCCGTTGGAAGAGTTCTTGTTTTATGGGGGGGATATCGAGCACGGCCTCTTGGATCACTTGAAGACGACTTGCTGGCGGCTGCGAAAAATCCTGATCGACTTGCCAGGGCCGCATATAACACCGTCAGCCTTCTTGGAATTCCTCCAAGGCTGTTCGTCATTAGAGAGTATGACTTTTATCGTCCGCATGGACCATCTCATCACCGAAGAGACTTGGCTATATATGGCTGGACGTGAGAATCTCAGAGACCTGGAACTCGGAGCATCGATAGGCAAAGGCACCATCGAGAATATCTCGACAAGGGTCCCAACTCCCTTCAAGGCGCTTCGAAAGCTCGTTGTCACTGCACCAGCTGAAGCAGTCCCATCCCTAGTCGACATGGTCAAGTCTCTCACAACACTCCACTTGACAATAGAAGACCAGCCGCTGGGCGTCCTGGAGCAGGTATCGCAACTTACAGATATACGGTATTTGGCGTTGTTTTTCACTCAACCGACGCAGCTATCGACGGATGAACTCCTATCACTGGGACGCTTGGTCAAACTCGAAGCGCTCGACCTTTCGACTTCTTTCATCAGGAGGGATAATACTGCTGGCCTCAGCGCGTTGGACCTTACCGACGCCGATTTCGACCGGCTGCTGTCGCACCTGGGCCATCTACGAAGTCTCACTTTTCAAGTCCAGTGCAGTCTGTCAGCTGCTGCTCTGGAATCCTTTTCCAGGCGCTGTCCCTTTCTCATGTATTGCGAGATACTGCCGACTTTCGACCTGCAGACGCTTCACTTGGAAGATCGTCCAGCGCCGATGTTTCCTCGACTTGGGGAGTTGACGGTTGGAGGGTTTGAAGCACCCGAGGACAATGACCCTGGGTAAGTTGCCAGTTTAGATATATATTGGATGAGATATTTCTGACACGTTAATGCATGATAGGTTATCTCACGCGGTTAGACTCGCGCAGCTCATCAGGAGGCATTTCCCGAAGTTGGAATACTTGTATGTTGAGAACCACGACGAGTTCTCCAATGCGGTGGTGAATGCATTCGACGAGATTCCTGAGTAGAAAGTTGAAAACGATCTTCATGTGGATTCCAATTGAACTTCCATTTTGCCTGACAGAGGATGGTATAACTTATGGACTGAGACTTTTGCTGAGTGGTACGATTTGAGGAAGTTCAATTAGTGTACATACATTCAGGCACACATATATCTAAATGAATCTTGAAAAAGACCTTTCTTTTCCCAGAGCCAACTCTTTTACTGCATTCCCGACTGTTGGCTTCTGCGGCAGCCGATCAGAGGGCTTGATGAGCATATTTATATTTCTTACTGAGTGCTGCACTGTTTACAACAACAGCAGCAGAAACAAAAACAGGACATGATTCTTGAGATATGATATTAGCAACCCAGATTGCCAGTTACGGGCCATGATATGTACAGTAAAGAATAATCTCACCGGAAGTCTGCTGACTCGATATCAACAACGAGGAGTGCTGAGGCTGATGCTGAAACTGACTGACGATGACCATTCATGTACTCCGTACAGTACAATTGAACTGATCTGCGATTGATTGATTATTTATTTATTTATTTATTTATTTATTTATTTATTTATTTATTTATTTATTTATTTATTTATTTATTTATTTATT
>NW_027192516.1:0-25428 GCF_041956645.1 Rasamsonia byssochlamydoides | reverse complement strand
GGGGGGGGGACTATGCAATCAAAAAGCACAAGGCATCAACTTGAAATGTCGTCAGAGGGTCATACATGAAGCATCCACATAGAAAGAAAGAAACTGAAACACACTCAGAAGAGTCGTCACAATGGTCATCACATCATACAATCGTGCCACCGTGATTGGTGCGACAGAAGAGTCGCAAGAGCCATCAACAAAAAAAAAAGAAACAAAAGCCTCCGTTCAACGAAAAGATTTTTTCGAGGTGTCCAACTTTTCGAACTTGCAGGGGCCAGCTTCATCTCAGATGCTTTCCCTTTTTTTTTTTCTTGCCAAAGAGCAAGACCCACAGAAACGATCGACTTTTTTTGGTAACCAATTTCCTTCCGTTTCCCGGCGCAAAAGAACAGCCTTTTTTTTTTATAGAAAAAAAATCTCTTTCCTTGATCACAATTCAAGGTACTTTGTGTCAAACCGTTGGGCTGACAAAGCATCTATATATAGCTTCTGGGATGCCGTCAATCAAATCGGCCGCCATACACGGAGCGGCTCGAACGTCGACTGGCACGATCAGAGCGTCGATCGTCACGAGTCCGCCGGGCATCTTCGTGTTCCCTTCTTCCACTGACACTGGAGTAATCAGAGTGCGCGGCGGCCGTGAGATACTTTCGAGGTCGCCGCCCCTCAATGTTCAGCTGCACAGCGCCTTCTTCCCCGGTTCGCAGATGGATTCTCTTGCCTCCTATTGCGTTCTGGTCTAATGTCATCGTAACACCATTCATGGTCATGGTGATATTGTTCTCATCGTCATACTTCGAGCCCACTCCACTGCCATCGCGAGTGCGAGCATCGCTGCCCCGGCTACTGTTCGAGCCGCTTTTCTGACTGCCGCTATCACTCTCCGCACGTTGAGACATCTTGGCCTTGAGCAATGCATCGGTGGTGAGGGGGACCGTCTTGCCCGATCGGGCAGCCTGGTACTCCTCTGCGCTTCGATGCTTCTTCTCTAGATCACTCTTCAGATCACTACGACGATCGTCTTCATCTTCGTAATACGACACGCGACGGCGACGAGAATCTTCAATGGCACTTTGAGCCGATTCCTCCGATCTGTCCGATCGGTCAGATCGGTCCGATTCATGATAGGTCGTGATCCTTCTGTTCTTTCGACTGTGGCTTTTTAGACTATGGCTGCGTTCTGGAAGCAGAGGCGCTCGAGAATCTGAGAACTGCCGAATAGGTCGATCAGGGAGTGTTGCTTCCAAGTCGGACATGTCAAAAGAAGACTGAGATGGACGACGACCACCGCCAGTCGTTGCCGACTTGCGAGGCTGGATGATCTGGAGCGGAGGCTTCGACTTCGACTTCGACTTCGGAGCAGGAGCAGCAGCAGCAGGAGGAGGAGGTGGAGGTGGTGGTGGCGGCATGCGATAGTAATCCTCGTCCAGATCGAGGGACTGAGAAGGAGGACGAGGTCGGTGCTCCCTGGAGGACCTTCGCTCCAAGGGGGCTTCTCCGTCATAGACCGAGGGTGGAGAGGCGTATTCGACGACTGGCGGCCCGTATATTGATCCTCTGCGGCTCCGTTCCCTGTGCCGTGATTTCGATGATGCTTGGGGCCGCTCGTAGATGGCCTGCGGATCCGGCCCCTGGTCGTGATAGTACTGGGGCTGCTGAGAATAAGGCGGTTGGGGGACGGGGGGCAGATTGGCGAACGCGGAGGCGGACGGTGGAGGGCCATGTTCATAGGGACTCATCGACATCGGATTATACATCACATCCGGCATACCGGCATGGAAACTGAAAGGTCGGCCGTTGTCATGGTAGGAACGACTCATGCGACGTTGTCCATGAGCCCCGTGGGAGACGTGGACATCCTGAACGAAGGGATGAGGGTACCGAGCAGACTTGGGGGAGGACGGGATGTCGTGGACAGAGGGAGCTGGAGGAGGTGGAGGAGGTTGGGAATAGTAGTATGGGGGGTACTCTATCGCTCGTGGTTCCATCGGGGTCGACGGATGATAGAGTCCCTGTTCGCATTCCCAGCAGGTTCCCGGCGGATGTCGGACGCTCACGCTGTCGCGCCTTCTGGGCTTTGAGGGGGACCTGGGAGAGGGAGCCATGCGGCTGGCATTTCGAACGGAGTCGTACTGCATTATGTCGGCGTGCCTGTCGTCCCGTTCTTTCCCTTTGTCCTTCCGGCTCTCTCGATGCCGTTCAGTGCCTGTCAGCCTGGGAGTCGTATCCAATCTCAAAGGAACAGGACTGCGTCGTCCACTTGGAGGGGACTGGACACTGTTGACTGTGGCAGCAGTACGACTCGAGTATCCCGAATCGCTAGCAAAATCAAAACCCAGCTCCGCCGTTCTCAGCTCAGATTTTGAGCGTTTCGCAGCGACGTTGGCAACTTGGCGGGTTTCGGGCAGGGCAACATTGGCGTCCTCATCATATTCTTCGACGAAGGCGGCGTGCGGCACCTGCCGAACCCTTTGGGACATGGTCGGTTTTAATGTCACAAACCAGTCCCAAACTTGTGCGAGGAGGCAGCCACGGACGGAGCAGGATCGCGTCCGGTCTGCTGTGACCCGTCAAACAAAGGCTAGTCCAAGGGAAGATGGCCACCCGATTTACTTCTACCCAATCCTGTCGTAGTCGAGATTCTCGTTTGTGTACCGATTCTGGACCTGTTGATTGCGGAAGGGGGGCGACAGGCAAACGATGAGGGGCACCGATTGCCGTCAACGATGGGCAGTGACTTTGAATTGGTAGATGATATCCACAGTAGCCGGGGACGGCTCCATTCGAGAGGCTGACGCTGCGGACGGTGTGGAATCGGAAAAGGCAGCGTGCGAGAAGCGCGCAGCAACTGGCTGTGAGTCAACAGAAGGAAGGCTTTCTGGCAGCCTGTGAATGGGCAGCAAGGGAGGAACAATGCGGTATGGCCTTGCAGTGTGCAGTAAGGCAGTCAGCGGTTGGATGATCTGGCAGACTGACGGCCTAGGGGTGGGGTTGGTGTGGAGATGGCAGGTCGCAGCAGGGAGTAAATCAAAACACACACTTTGAGAAGCAGGGCGAAAGGGAAGGAGGTTGTGAACGCAGGTTGGAAAGGAGAACAGAACAGAACAGAAAATAAAATAAAATCAATCCAGCGTGACAGGCAGAGGTCGAGCCTATAAGAGGGAATCTGAGGGATAATAATAATGTGTCCGATCTGCGAGAACGCGTGCTGAGAAACCCCGGGCAAATGACAGTGGGTAGTGGGGAGTAACGGGTGGAGGACGGGAAGGATACGGAGTCGTTTGTGGATGCAGTGGGGGACAAGACTAGGCTCGACCTGCAGGATGAGAGCACAAGCAGAAAAAAAAATAGAATGCCTATGTACGGAGTACTCCGTTGAAAGAACAAAATATTAATTTTTTTTTGTCGCGTCCCACTTGGCGCTGCCTTCCTGCCCTAGGGAACTGATCGCGTCGAGCTCGTACACGGCGTCAGACCTCGGGCGGAGTTGGGCTGCATTGTCGTCACTAACAATAATAGTCGTTGGGGCTAAGGCGTATTTTCGGAACAGAAGAGAGAAGGAATTCCACTAGCCAGGCGGTGTAAGGTAGTACCCGGAAAAAACGATGGATAACGGGTCGATATCAGACGTAGATGGGTTCTTATCCTGCTGAGCAGAAGATCTCGATCAGAGACATCTATATAGGTATGTATGTACACACACACATACGAACTGTTTAATACTACCACCATTGTCAAACTGACCTTCGTTTCTTTTTTTTTCTCATATCCCGTGTGACTTCACGGTGATTTCCTCTCAGGCACCAGCACCCAACACCCATCCTGCAGGCCGCGTCCGTGTATTCTCACCGACAGGAATTCCTCCGAGTCAGAAGAGGCCTCTTGCGCGCGTCAGGACGGGGAGAGAGGAGCAATGGGCGCCTGCAATCCCGGTCCATCCGTCGTGGTTGGCTGCCCAAGAGCGGATTGCAGCCCAATGGCTAGCGGCGTCCACACTGTTCCCTGCATGGTCTGCATGAGATGATGGGAATCGTCAAGCCCGGCCGGGCTGAGGGCCAAATGGGGAGAAAACCTGCCGACCAGCAGGAGGAAGAATGAAACAGGATAAAAGCAGATAGGCAGATACAATACACCACGAGATCAGGCAGCGCGACGGTGGCAAGAGTTCTGCCTGCGCAGGAGTAATAATAGCTTGTGACTCTACTGATTATGCTGTGTCTGCTTAGACAGTCGCTGTTAATTATCTCCCTTATTGTTCGTTTATTTACCGAAAAGTATTGTATCGACGGTACTTCCGCCATCAACCCGGACTTCGCCATCATTATGGAGTATCCCCTGAACAACGGCAATGCCCTGGAAGAGGAAGGTAGAAAAAAAAAAGCGATAGTAGTCGCGGATGGTGACGATCTGGGGATTTTCCCGGGATCTTCCATGATTCCATCGCACTCGGGATAGAACTTGCTTGATATTGACATCTTAGACCCGCATACTCCGTAGTTCATGTATAGTTCCCCCACCTCCGAAAGTAATTCTGTTCCACTTCTCGGGCACTGATGCAACTATGGACTGCCTCCATGAACCACATGGTTTCTTTTTCGTTTTTTTTTTCTCGTCCTTTTTTTTCAGGCAAAGGGGTAGCCTGTTCCCGGTAGGCAGCAGATGTAACTGTAACTGTGTAACACCGAAAGAATGCCTACCTATCTGTTGGGAAGTATGGCAGCAATTTTTTTTAAGAATGACTCACTGACTCACGACTAATTCTTTTTTCTCTGATGAACATTATCAGTTTCAAAGGGAGAGACTAAATTAGCTCTTTGCGCCTCCTACTTGCCCCTCACTAGGACTGCCCTTGCTTTGATCGACACTAGTTGCTTCAAGGTCTCTGACTCATACAATATTTGACTGTGATGTAATGGAGCTGCTGAAAAAAGCCCGGAGGAAGAAAAAGAGAGAGTAGAATTAATTAATTACTATATTTATTACTAAGGCAAAATGTCCTTGGCAATCAATAATATTCGTGTGATTACCCGACTGGAAGACGCCTTACGAGGCTCAATCCCACCGTTCGTGATGACTTGCCACGAAACTGCCGAAGTGAAAAAAAAAAGAGGAAGGAAAGGAAGAAAGAAAAAAAAATGTAAACTGAAAGTCGGAGTTATGCTGAGCACATGATCAGATATTTGGACTTGCGGGATTATTTTCCTGCTTTGCATGCACAACTAGTTAACTGATACCACATCATCGCCAGGCAAGGGTAATGAAAACCTGCCCTCCACTTTGCCATTACTAGCGGTCTTTGCTTTCCTGCTTCCTCCAGTATCTTGACATTCTCCTTTCGCAGAAAGAAAGGCATTCATCGGTTATGGATGATTTGGCGAGAACTGGAGATCCAACATTAAAGAGACTTGATGGGAGAGGGCATTCAGGCCCTCATTCTCTGACCTGTCGCTCTCTATTGCCGCCTGATTATGATCAAGCGCAACGAATTGCTGCCCGGCTGATGTGATCTCGCTTTTTGCCACAAGTCAGATCCACAGTGTACAGTACAGTACGTGCCTAATTCACGACGTGATAGAGATTGCTCATCGTGAAACAATAATGCTAATCTAGAGACTACTATAGAACAGATGGGCATCGAAGAAGGAGGGAGGAAATAACACCGGTATGGAAAGCTTAAACTACCGGGGTTGGTGCCTATAATCGCATCCAGCGAATCCTTGCCCTGTAGCCTCCAACGAACACGCCTGCTCGAGGGTCCTCCATTCCTTTCCAAGCCTGCCGTTCCGGAGAACACTCCGGAGCCCACGGGACCGGACAGATCTGTGGGAGATGAGGAATCGATCGCTGCCAGCTGGCTAGCTATATTGACTTGTCTGTCAAGAGACTATTTCATCTGCCTCACAAGACATTAAAAATTTATTACAGTACTTATTAAAAAATAGTTAATCCTACTGTCTGTCTCTATAGCCAGGGGCTTGATATGACAGGCAGACGGGAGTCTTCACACCACGCTCATCCACTACCAATTCCTCTGGAAGAGAAATCAATCAAATCGGATATCCATGCTTGCTAGGCAACCATGTAGAGTGAGTCCTTGTCTGACAGGTGGGCTGGCTTTAGATGTCCTCCAACACAGTACAGTTCTCCCTCTGTTGGTCTCTAGCAGGCAGATGCTTCTTACAAACTGCATTCGACTGGAATAGTATTCGCTGACCACATATGTAGACTTTCGATGACCATTTCCACCAAGTGACCAGAGGTGCCGCTTAGGTACAGTGTGACTATGGACTCTGTACTAACTGTGTGACCAACGTGTTGTTAATATTAATATATTCTTTATAAGTTTGTTGTTCACTAGATATATACAGATCCCTAACCAATAACTAAACAACGACAGAGTAATACAACATCACAGTTAACTACATAGCTATAGTTAATACAAGTAACTACATCAAATCTGGAATCTGAATTATCCACATCACTCTGATTGGCTACATGGCTGCCTGCATGCATATATGCATGCACATGAGGAAAATAAATAAACTAAAAACCCGACTTAATAATAATACTCCGTACTTAAATTTTAAAAAAATAACCTTGGAATCTCATCTAATCGAACTTTGACTTTGGCCCTTAGCCCCATCAATAATGGCCGGCTCCAATCTCCTTCCCGAATCGGGCCATGTGCTCACTCAATACATAGTCACCACGCTGCTGCAGAGGACTATGATGACTGTGGGACTCTGTGGAGAATGCCAGACGCACGGGGAAAGGAAATGAGGGGTACCTACCTATTCCAACCAACATGGCACGGTATATTGTATCTGCTGTACAGTATAGTCTATATGAGAAGTGGTAGGAGACAATGATACCATTAGCACTAGTACGAGTATTTAATATTTTTTTCCTTTCATATATAATTATCTACTGCGGAATGAAATGATTGTTGCTTGTTGTTACGTACAGTACTGTTATAAGTTTATATGGTACTGAGACCCTACCTACTGCATACAATGGTATATAGGTTAGTAAATCGATTGATTCTGGGTAAGAAGATGCTATACAATCACCGTACTGTACTGTCTGTACTGCGTATAGTACATGTCTGATACAATTCATCAGCATGCCCGAGCCCTATCTAGTTGCCATTTCTCTGTCTGTCTGTCTGTCTGTCTGTCTGTCAACCTCTTCATAATGTATGTGCCATTGAACTAAATCTTTACACCTGAGTAATTACCCAACTGTGTAAGGCTCTACGTGAATAAAAACCAGTTCTCAGAAATCCCACTGCTGCATCCAGACCTTGATCCACTCCGCCGACACGGCCTCCAGCCTCGCCGCTTCAGGACTATCCCTCATCAGACGAGCGACCTGATACTCCTGCCTCGCGGTGCCAGCATCGCTCATGCTCATGCTCGTTTTTCCCCTGACTAGCAGCTTGAAGAACTCCAGCAGTTTCACGCCCGGGTTCTCGGCCACGACGTAGCCGTGGTTGTCGCCTGCGCTTCTTTCGAGAGCGTCCGTCCAGTCTTTCAGCGAGACAGTGCGGATTTTGGCCGGTCCTCCGAGCTGCGACTGTACCGTGGGCAGAAGCGTCCACCAGGTTGTTACGCGGAGGTTGACGAGGTTGTATACGTGTACAGCAGCAGCAGCAACTGCTGCTGCGGGATCCTTCCCCTGTATAGCTTCCAGCAGCTGCACCATAATCACAGCCAGCACGTCGACCGGGATCCAACTGATCGCGCCCATCGTTCCCAGCGACCTCGGCAGCAGGCCCAGATACTTCGAACTAGCGACCAAGCTGGGAAACCACTCGCGGACATTCCAAACCCCGGACGGAGACCGCACCGGCCCCGCTATTTGCCCTACTCTCAGCACCGCAGAGGGAATACCGCACGACGTCGTGAAGGCCTCCAGCAATCTCTCCCCGATATACTTCGACTCTCCGTAGCCCAGCTTCTCTGGAGCGTCCAGGTCGTGAATGACCGCTTCGGGAACGCGCTCCTCCGGATGGGTGCCAATCCAGTTCAGACAGGAGGATATGCTCGAGACGAACAGGATTGGCGCACGATACTTGCATCGCGCGCTGAAGTCGATCAGATGCCGTACGCCCGCGATGTTGCTTTTCTCGAACGTCTCGATCGTGTGGTTGAAGTCGACTTTCCAGGCGTTGTGGATTAGGGCTGAAGCCTCGGAGAGGAGGCGAGTATATGTCCCCTTGCTGAGACCCAAATCTGGCTTGGATAGGTCGGCGGTTAGGAACTCGACGCGTTTTTGATTTCTGGAGTGGTCGTCCCATGCTATGTCTAGACCTCTCTGCTTGTGGCTTGCTCGCTGTCTCGTCTCGGCATCGGTGGTTCGATTGAGGCAGATAACCTTGGATATCTTCGGCGATGATAGCAGCGTCGCAAGCAAATAACTTCCAAGAGATCCTGTCGAGCCAGTTAGGATCACGACTGGATTGTCGGTTTCTTTCTGTTTGGATGGGACAACTTTGTCAAGACCAACAAGGTACCGGTCAAGAACTTCCTGTAGGCGAACATGACGATCGTCCGTTCCATTGACGTCAGCCTGCCGGTCTCCATTGACGAGGACGTGAAGAGAGCGGGCAAGCTTGTTCACAGATGGGGACGCATAGAAGAGTTGCGGAGTGATTCTGTCATAGTCTACCTGCACTTCTCGTGCCCTCAGCGCCGCGCGGACTTTCTGTACCGCAATCGCAACCTGAAGGGAGTCCATGCCCAGCTCGAAGACATCTTCTTCATCATCTAGCTCAGCCCTGTCGAGAACTTGGAGATAGAGCTTCTTGGCCAGCTCTCGGATCGAAGCAATATCAGACGGATCGGTCACGTCCAAGCCTTCCACCAGCAGGCCCTGTTCTGCCACCGAATACAGCTCTTCGACTTGTCCCGCGAAACTGCGAACGGTGACTTGTCGCTGGATGGTTCCTTTGGAGGCTCGGCTAAACGCCTCTGTCGGCGAGAGGATGTAGACGAGGGCCTTGGCGATGCGAGCAAAACGGGGCGCTTGTGTGTTGGCCGTGTTGATGACTCCAGAGCGATTCGAGCATTTCCTGGCGTTCCTCCTGCGTCGTGACTGCGAACCCATCCTTGAGTTCGATCAGAAGACACGGCAGAAAGCGATACTCGCCCACAATGACCGCTCCTTTGACCGCAGGGTGGCTGCTAATGGCGCCTTCGAGGGGGACCGGGTTGATCTTCTCGCCGTTCGAGAGCACGATGAGGTCGTCGCGTCGCCCTTCGTAGCGCATCCATCCGCTCTCGCCGGGGGCTAGCGTATAGAGATCTCTCGTCCGATACTCGTCTACATCAGGGAAGGTATACACCGTCCCATGGAACCGGCTGGTGGTGGGCTCGTTGGGGATGACCAGTTCGTAGAGTCCCGGGGACACCTCGTCGAACCGATATCCCACGTTGGGGTTGAAATGGATGTAGGCCCATTTGCTGCTATCTCCCGCGATGGTGTGGAAGAGTCCGTACTCGGTCGCGCCGATCAAGCTCCAGAGATGCTTGAGTCTCGGTGAGAGAGTCCGTCCTGCATGTTCAGGAAGGGGGCCTCCGACATAGCAGACATGCTCCAGCTTGGACAACACGTCGACGCTGGCCGCTGTCTTGGCCATGTCGGTCAAAAGCGACGGCGGTGCAAACAAAGAGGTAGGCACGTCTTGTTGCAGGAGAGCGGTGACATAGTCTGCTGTGGGAGCCGCAGCCGGATGAGGGAGAACGGTGACACCGTCGAAGTATGGGCTGAATAGAGAGATGTAGAAACCACCGGCCTGTATCAGCGCAAAATTAGAAATTGCCTGAAAATGGAGAGAGAGAGAGAGAGGGAGGGAGGGAGGGAGTCAACCTGCTTACATGGAATGGAGGAAGAAGGCATAGATTATTTTGATGCTGGTGTGCAAGTACAACGCTAGAGGGTCGTCCATCGGTAGGAGCCAACTCATGGTTGAAAATATTGAGCATCACTGCTGCGCTGTGCGCGATGGGTTTGGGATTTCCTAGACGTCGTTAGCAACGAGCTTCTCGAGTCCGTCCGCAACAACGGACCTGAGGATCCAGACGTATGGAACAGAAGGACTGTGTCATGCTTTTGTGTTTCGTCAATCTCTCGACAGACATAATGCGGTACGACGCTGTTATCATCCAAGAGAGTGTCGAGATCCGGAGCGACGATTTTTGTCAAATTTGGCATCGAGTCGAAGAGCGGCTGCAGGCTCTTTTCCATTGCACTAGCATAGACAACGACTCGGCAGTTTGCACGCTGGAACAGCTGCCGCTGAGCTGAGACCGTGTTTCTGATCGAGGGGTTCACCATCTATCAATCGGATTAGTAGATGTAATTTGTTGCTTTCGTTCATGAAGCTACTGCACAGTGGAGCAGTGCTATAAAAGAAAAAAGAAAGATAACAGATTCACAAACTATTCTACCCGTCTTCATCCCAGCCATAGTAAAAATCAGATATCGCACGTCGCTCGGACCCATGTAGGCGAACACTTTCCCCTCCCCAAGCACATCGGTCAGCTCCTGCACCAGCCACCACGACGCGCGATTTATGGCATTCGCCAGGCAGGCATAGCTGATCTCGCGGAACCCGTCTCGCGGGTCCTTCGAGCGCGCCATGTACGCGTATGGGCGTGGGTATCCTGCCTTGGCTCGCGAATCGAAAAGATGAGGCCAGGGGAGCAGGCCATATCTCCGCACGAGCTCGATTTGCTTTTGCTTTTCTGGTTCGGTGGCCATGTTGAATAAATTAGTAAGGTCGTATCTGTCTGAATTCGGCACTTCCGGAGAAGCAATGGTTGGTAGATCTTCGTTCAATTCGCACCTGCAGGTTGTATGGTGGAGGAGACGAAAGACATACCTATACTTATATCGACAGCCCATTACGACATGTATGTTGTATATATGTACATCTATCGCAGGTGTCATGTCACATGCATGGATCATCCCTTTGTCTTCTGATAAAGATTTGAAATTCGAACGCATCCCCCAATCATGATAGCCGTTCTTGTCGGTGGTAAGCTTGTCGATCCATTATTAATGGTGTCACAGCAGGACTGCGCCTCGTTTAGCTGTGTCTGGTGCGGGGGAGACAAGGATTATTTAGGGTTGAGTTCCGATCTATCAAGTATCCTCCTTTGCCGCTTAACCGTTCAAGCGAGATGACACAAGACCAGGTACCTGACTGGCAACACTTCAACGGCTTGTACTGTAGATCCTAGGTACCCAACTTACAGTATATAGAGAGTGTTTTTATTACCTTGGATTTCCCATCCTAATTCCCAGGTGATTAGTCATTACCTAATCTGGCCAGGCTAGGGCTAGGGCTCATAGCATCGCTTTCTCGTCCACACCCTCTGTCTCTTCTTTCTTCCCACGCCTTAGGATTCAATAATGCCCTCGTTTGCTTGAGCCACCCTTAGGACAAGTTTTCATGCCAGCCTCTTGAAAAAGCACATTCTATGGATCAGATTTGGCTACTGTCTCTTTGCACGCAGTAAAGATGGAATCCTCACGGTCTGAACACCAAGGCACTCGATATCACAAAGTTATCACTTCTTTGGAGGCCTATGGCTTGAGACACCGGAAGACTACCTAAGTCAACGAGAGTTACAGAAGCTTCGACAGCTAAAGCCTTGCGTATGTACTGCTTTCAGTTAGCATATGGCTAAGGTGAACAACCCTATAAGCAGGCAACTAATAGCATGGATTTCTAGGCGCTACGGAGTCAGATGGAGATACATGGGATTATATGGAGGCATCCAATGGGATCGCCTAGGGGTTGAACGTCTACCTCAGTTTCTTATCCCTCCCAGTGTGCCTCTGAAAGCATCTGTTGCCTGCCACCTGCATAATCCTTCATTCTATGCTGCTGATCCAACTTGTAGAACGATGGCCTGGCGCTACTGAAGGATGAGAGTAACGCGACGTGATCAACAAACCCACGATTATCAACGCGGATAACAAAAGCGAGATCGCGATAGTCTGCAAACCCAGAGTCATGCTCTAGCGAAGCACATTGCAATTGGAGATCACTTCCTGGCTCAGGAAGTGATTCGAATACATACTGACAGCGGTAGGTTGCGGATGGCTTATGCTGGATCAAGCAATTGATCTTAGCGGGATTTTCTTCGGAGCATTGCCTTCTCTACGATCACAAACTAAGAAGAGAAGTATTGGATGGTTTGAATGCTGCGCCCGGAGATCCTTCAGATCCACGAGACCTTCACATTTAATCTGCAAAAGTATATATGGCCGATATAAACTGCTCTGCTCATCGGAATTGGATATGCTTGACCTATTAGAGTTATATTTCTTGGGTTTAACCAACCACCCTGACCGCCAAATGGGGGAAAGTTACAGAGATATCTGGATTTGACCCGGATGAGTTTACAAAAAGTCCAGACCTGTCCTTTCCAAAAAAAAAAAAAGGAGTGGGAGTTGACCGAAAGAAGAAGAATAAAGGGAAAGGAGATAAGGCAACTAGAAGTAGGGACAGAGGGGGTCTAGTTATGTGAAGGTGAAGATATGCGCTGGCAGCGCTGTTAAATGAAGAACATAGCCTCAGTATAAGAATTTGTTACTACCTGCTACAAGAGCGAATGTTAAAAGTGATGTAATATTTTATCCAGGCTTTTATTAATTCTTGAGAAAAAAAAATCACAGAACTAATAGTTTTAAAATCAATGTGATACTCGGAGAAGGTGCACTCCATACATAATATATAATATATGCAAAGGCCCGTGTGAATGCCCGGTCTAGGTGCTAATCATCAGACTCTATGATATTGCCCTAGGTCTACATACTACTGTAGATCTGGTGCTAAGCCTCGAATGGTTGAAAATCATGCATTCAGTATGTAATTTGATGATGCTAAACTCAATTCAAACAAGGAGATATTACTGTACTGTACATATACGTACCCCGGTACTCCGTACAGGGGTGGCAGTCACAATTCGCGAAATCATCAAGTAACATAAAACTTGAGATTTCTGTCAACAGCTCGTCTGTGTGGCGGAGTCTAGTAATTAGAGCTCTCAGCCAATCAGAGCCCGGATAGCTCAGCGGTTAGAGTATGGGATTGCAGCCAGTGAAAATTAACTGACTATCCTATGGTCGCGTGTTCGAATCACGCTCCGGGCTTCTTGTTTTCTTTTTTTGTTTCTTTTCTTTCTCTCTTTTTCCCCCTTTCCCTTTCTTTTCTTTTTTCCTTTTTTTTTCCCTTCTCACTTTTTTTTTTACTGTTAGAGAACACCCAAATCGGCTGACCTACAACTGAATATAGGTGTCAATAACTGCGCTGCAACAGCTTCTTTCAATACAAGCACGAGATCAGTCTCCTTGGATGATATTATTATTGTATACCGATTATTTCTATTATTTTACCCCATTTGAAGTCAACCTCTTTGAAGCTAGAGGGAAATTACCAACTCAGTAAAATTGAGTCAAACCATCATCTTCGACCACAGACTTCAACTTCACCGGCTCAACAGCTCCAGATGAGACCCGTCTTGCGATATTCTCAGCGCCTTCGCTTCGTGGTACGCCAGAACGCCGGTGAAAGAGTAGATGCCCACCGTTGCCGTCTCCATGGCCAGGCCCAGAATCAAGTAGAGCACCCAGCTCCCCGTCACCGGGTTCCATTTGTTGGTGGTGTGCTCCGAACCACTTGTGTTCAGGTTCACTGCGTTCAGGGCTGAATAGACAACCCGCACGAGGAGGAAGGGTAAGGCAAGGGCCACGGCGAGGACCATCTGGTGAAGTCATTAGCATTTGCACATATACTCAGAGGCGCCGACAAAGTGAGAGGAAATACTTACCCTCCGGTGAGATCGCGTCAGCTCGGACAAATGGAACAGAAAAATGAGACATCCAATCAATAGACCCGTCCAGGCAAGCACAAACAGAGCAGACGCAATCTTAAGCGCCTTGGCTCCGTTGTCGAGGTCAGTCTGGTCGAGCTTCGTCTCGTCAATGCCACCGATAACACTCAGCCCGAGGCCAACGATGATCATGAGATGAAGCGGTTTGAGAAAGAAGGAAGCGCGCCGCATAAACGACTGATCGGTGTCCTTCGGACTGTCATGCACGCTTAGTACATATGTATGTACGTGTCGAATTTTCAAACCCTGGCTGATGACCTACTGTGCGTTGAGAAAGCTTAACGTCGCATTCAACAGCGGAGAGAGGGCCACGCTGTTGAGAACAGTCGCGGTGGTGAGAAGACTGGTGTCTTCCGATTCCTGGATGTGGATCGTCATCCCAGCGCCGCTGAGTTTGACTGGAAGAACCTCACATGTTAGCCGCACTCTGAAGTAGATAGGAGCGACAAAAAAAAAGGAGGGGGGAATACCTCCGCAAAAAAGCGTCAGATATATCCAACCCGCTTCCCGCCTGAATCCATGCTTGATGTTGTTGAAGATGCAGAAAAACGCAACCGGGATATAAATGATCATCTCCAGGACAGCCAGTTTGCCATGGCTGTCGAGCATCTTGACGACTTCACAATTGGCTTGCTGTGTCGGCCACAAAAGGCGTAGGATCGAGAGGTATTTACAACAAGAAGAATCGATATAAATATGTGGTTGCAGGAGCATCGGTTGGAGGAGGCAGGGTAGGTGGTAGGTGGCTCGACGACATCTTATAATGCCGCCATCCTTTCTTTTTTCTTTTCTGACATCACGTCTGCAGCAACTAGACGAGACTGCTAGTTACAGACCTCTCAGCCCTGCTGGAAGTACTCCGTACACGTTGTCTGATCGATAGCGCTGCGTGTCGCCGAATCGACCTGAAAGGGAAGCATTCAAGCCGCCGGAGTGGAGCACATCCATGGCTTCTACCCAACCAATGGATCTCTCATCTATACGGAGCACGATGATCACATGGGGTGCATTATCAATTCCTTCGAATTCTTCTGACAGGATAGGATCGACTTATTATTACTGTACGGAGTATATAGAATTGCACCAGCTGATTGGCTGTGGTGTGCTCGTAAGGCTGTGTTCTGCCCCACATGCTCGATCGCTAAACCCAATCGGGAGCATTTCGCGATATACTTTGATAGTATGATATAGTTACCAGAACACTGGAACAGATCAGTTAAAGTCCTGATGTATATGATAGTTCTGCAGGATTATCTTCAATTTGGACCTCGGCATTCCATTCTCCTTATTTCCGCACGTCGAAAGTAACCTTCTCGAAGCGGCATAATGGGCGAGCATCTCCATTTTTCTACCAGCTGAATACTAACTAGGAGATTCAGTTTTTGTCCTTTTTTTTTTATCTTTTTTGCCTCCGTTATGTTCTCTCCTACTGGCGTTCGACCTGTGTATATAATATAAATTCTCTCCAGGACATTGATTTTTGTCCTTCCTATGATTATATCTTTCTTCCCTTTTGACGGCCATTCGCAACTGCTGAAAACAGGACCTTCAAGCCAGAAGACTCTTGTCCATGATGCATCTTACAACGATACATCTTTATCTCTCGATCCTTTGCGCTGTTGCATCTGCTTCAAGCAGCAATTCTTCAGTCATTACAGATGACTCCGTATTCTATGGACAGTCGCCGCCGGTGTATCCGTCTCGTGAGTTGATCAACAATTTCATCGTTTCAAGTGGATGCTATCTGCTGACATTTTCATACCCAGCCCCCATGTCCCAAACAGGTCCATGGTCTTCTGCTTATTCCCGAGCCGTCGCAATCGTCTCCCAAATGACTCTGGACGAAAAAGTCCAGGTCGTTGTTGAACAGACTCCCTCCACCGGCTGCTCTGGGCAGACTTACCCCGTGGAAAGGCTCAACTGGCCCGGACTGTGCTTCAACGATGCAGAGAACGGGGTCCGAGATACCGAGTTGGTAACAGGCTGGCCCAGTGGACTGCATGTGGGAGCCTCGTGGAACCGAACTCTGGCTTATTATCGAGCACGGCAGATGGGCGGTGAATTCAGAAGAAAAGGGGTCAATGTCGCTTTGAGCCCTGTTGCTGGGCCGCTGGGGAGGATGGCTGAGGGGGGAAGAAATTGGGAAGGATTCAGCAACGATCGTGAGTGACATGCTCTGACACTTAGTATATACATATGACATGTCAGCTGATTTCTCCAGCGTATCTCAGCGGCCAGGTAGTCGCCGAAACAGTCCAGGGCATCCAGGACGCAGGTGTGATTGCATCGGTCAAGCATTTCATCGCGAACGAACAAGAGACAAACAGGGCTCCGATCGGGAGTGTGTCGGCCGTGTCTTCAAATTTGGATGACACGACCATCCACGAACTCTACCTGTGGCCCTTTGTCGATGCCGTCCATGCGGGTGCCGGCAGTGTGATGTGCTCTTACAACCGCGTCAATAATTCCTTCTCCTGCCAGAACAGCAAAATACTCAACGGCCTCCTCAAATCCGAGCTGGGATTTCAGGGCTTCGTCGTGAGCGACTGGAACGCACAGCATTCGGGCGTTGCCAGCGCTGCTGCTGGCTTAGACGTGGCAATGCCCACCTCGTCGTACTGGGGGGTTTCCGGTGAAATCCTGGCTACTGCGGTGAAAAATGGCAGCCTGGATGAATCTCGCGTGACCGATATGGCGACCCGGGTCACCAGCAGCTGGTTTCAGCTAGGTCAGAATGATGGATTCCCGCCAGAGGGCATCGATTACACGATCGCACACAACCTGGTCGATGCGCGAAACCCAGGTTGGAAACAGGTCCTGCTTGACGGTGCCATTGAGGGACACGTCCTGGTGAAGAATACCAACAGTGCCCTGCCGTTGAAAAGTCCCAAGTTGCTCTCTCTTTTCGGATGTGATTGCCCTGCGCCGCGCAAGATGAAAGTTCCGAGTCCTGCAGACTTCGGGATCAGTGGCTGGGCTTTTGGATACGAGTCGAGCAACGTTACCCAGGCATTTCTCGAATTTCTGAGTGGGACGGGTTCGTTACCGCAGTACGCAGCTGGGGGGACAATTATCAGTGGGGGTACGACTTACAGACATTTTCTATTGTCTTATTTATGCAGATAACAAGCTAATACTTGAACAGCCGGAAGTGGTGCGAATGCTCCAGCTTATATCTCGGCACCATTCGATGCGATTCTCGAGCAAGCATACTAGGACAATACCGGTCTCTTTTGGGATTTTGATTCTGTCACTCCGACTATTGACGCCGCGTCTTCTGCTTGTCTCGTTTTCATCAATGCCTTTTCTGCTGAAGGCTTTGATCGTGTTGGCCTCCACGGTGGGACTCCTATAACGGATACCTTTGACTACATGTTCTAATGTGTCAAAGATGATTATTCCGATGCGCTCGTCCAGAATGTTGCTTCGAATTGCAACAACACCATCGTCATCATCCACAACGCGGGCATTCGTCTGGTGGACCAGTGGGTCGACCATCCGAATGTGACGGCGGTCATGTTCGCCCATCTTCCTGGCCAAGATAGCGGTCGTGCCCTGGTCCAGCTCCTTTACGGTTTCCAGTCTCCCTCCGGAAAACTTCCGTACACCGTCGCGAAAAACGAGTCCGACTACAACGTCCTCACGCCAGCCTTGCCAGAAGGCATCTACAGCATTTTCCCGCAGAGCAACTTTACCGAAGGCACGGCCATTGACTATCGCTATTTCGAGGCCAAAGGGATTGTCCCACGCTACGGGTTCGGATTTGGTCTCAACCTATACCACGTTTGAATACGATGGCCTTCTCGTGTCTCTCCAAGCAGGGGCATCCACCGCTTACTATCCTCCCAACTCGACCGTTCTACCCGGAGGAGTCGCCTCGCTCTGGGACGTGATTGCAACAGCCAAAGCAACTGTTAAAAACACAGGCGAAATGGGAGCTTCGGAGGTTTCCCAGCTTTACGTCGTTTTGCCTGGAGAGACCGTGAAGCAACTGCGCGGCTTTACCAAGACCTTCATCAATCCTGGCGAATCGGAGCAAATCAGCTTCAGCTTGACAAGAAGGGATCTCTCGCGATGGAGCACCGTCGATCAGTCGTGGGTGTTGCAGCCTGGAACATACGAGGTGTATGTTGGTGCGAGCAGTAGAGATCTGCCGTTGAGTGGGCAGGTGGTCATTCCTTGACAAACAACATCTTGCCAGATACAGATTTGGAGGTACTTATGAGACTAGCTAAGCATACTGCTAATAACATCCACGTATTTCGTCATTAAAATGGAGAAATGTCAGAGGGACGCATGATGCAGACTATGTATTTAAGGAGCAAGTAATGGCACTTTTTGGCCGAGTTTAAGAAATCGCGTAGAGCTACTACTCCTCTGACCAGTAGAGAACTGAATTTGAATGCCAGTCGTGAATCATCTGGTCACATGTTTCTAATAGAGACGTACATAATTCAAATAATTTGAAACCAGAGTAGGAATTGCTTCACCGAGGTTCTCTATACGTACACTCGCAACTCCTCGGATTACCCTTTCGGGTCGGTTCTAGGGCTATTACAGCCAGCTCAGACATCGATCAACGTGGCATAGCGCAGAAATTCTGCTTCCGCTAAACCTAATCAATAGCAATGGTTCCACCCACAAGCTGAGTCAGCTGACGAAAGCGGTAGGCGGTGAGAACGGCTGGGGGAACTGAGGTCAATGACTAAGCTACCTCAACTCGAAACTTTCCAACTTCTGTACCGCGGTTCTCAGATCATACTCGCTACCCAAGAACATTTTCAAAAGATAGACACGCTGTCACCTTGTACTCCGACCGTACGGCTTGCTCTTTCGCCAGCTTGGAGAATGGTTGGCATCGCCGGTCGTAGCCGAGGCTGAAAGACATGTCGGAGGCGCAAGGTGAAGTGCGGTATGCTTGGCATATATCATAATATATTCCTTTATTCTACCAATCTTCTGACTTTTGATCAGATGAAGGACGCCCAATTTGTGAGCGATGTAAGAGAGGGCGTTTTGAGTGTGAAGGCTATCGTCCTTTCCCGGTGTTTGTAAACAGGATTTCGCGTCCATCGCGGCAGGAATCTCCCTCTACAGCACCAGACCGTCAGAGTCCCAAAGAGCTCAGCAATGCCGGTTCCAATATGACTGCATCTCTCCAGAGAAGTCACCTGAGCCAGGATGAGGAAACTCTATTTACATCCCACCTTGTATCGAGTTTCTTCACCGAAGCCGTCGACAGCAATTCCTCTCCTCAGGTGTCTCCTTGGGTGGTCTTTGCCATGCAGCACAGCAGTCTAAATTGTGCATCGCGGCTCGCCTTGCATGCTCTCGCGGCGGCTTACTTTGGCAAAGTTCACCACCATCAAAGGGCCCTCCGGAAAGGAGCCCTTTTATATGTCAATGCTCTTCGCGAGCTGCGGGGAGCGCTCCTCCATACTCCTCATGCCTTGGATGCCACGACGTTGACTATGACCCTATTCCTGGCCATGTATGAGTCGGTGACCTTCAACGATCCTGCAGCGTGGATAAGGATTGGACGGCTTGTATGGTCCCCTTCATTGCCTTTAGACTTGCCTTTAAGAGACTGATCTTTCACAGATAGAAGCGAGAGGCCCGTACCGCCATCAGACAGGCTTGGAGAAGGAGATTTTCCGAATGACCAGAAGCGTTATTGTATGAATCACTGAAATCGAGATATATTCAGCATTGTCTGACTGACTGACAGGCACTCGGCCACCTCGTGGAAAGGAAGCGTTGCTTTCTCGAACAGGATGTGTGGAAAACCCTGCCGTGGGCTCTCAGTCCAGGGACAAAGTCTGTGATGGACTATCTGCTTGATATTCTGTGCGATGTCCCTGGCATATTGGAAGATGCCGACTTGCTGCAGCAGAACTCGGGAGGTGCACCTGAACTTCGACGGATGGTGTGTCAGCGACTGAATTTATGCATCCAAGACCTGTACAACTGGCGATGGCAGTGGGAGCGTCAATTTTCGAACGCGCACTTTCTCGTCGAGATCGAGCAGCTCGGGAATGTAGGGGTTGGTAAAATGGAGCACTGTCCTTTTTCGACTGCCGTCTTCTTCAACGAGCCCATCCGTGTTAACGAGCTTTGTGTCTACGACGCTCTACTCCTCATCCTCTTTCGAGTGGGCGATTCCCTTGGTCTGCCATTTACCTCACCGCCATATGGGAGCCTCCAGCAGCCGGACTGTTGTCTACCGAACCCTTCGACGGGCCTTCTTTTGCCAGGACAAGGGACCGTCAGGGACATCGCGCGCGAAATCTGCCGAATGGTCCCCTACACCCTTCTCAGCTATCGAGGTAACGCGGGCGCGGTTATGCTAGCGTTTCCGTTGCAAGTCGCCTATCGGAGTGTGGACGAGAACTCCGCAGAGGCAGCGTGGCTGGACCACGTCATCTCGCATATCGCTGATGTTCGCGGATTTGGCGCGGTGAAATATATGTGGAAAAGGATGATGGCGTCGACATGGGATACAAGCCATTCGACTTATGCGATCCAAGCCAGCCATGCCTGACCTCATGTAAACTGCACTGCAATTGAGTGAAGCGGGCTATTGTCATCAACTTCAGAAGCTCACATGAAGATGAAGATTCCATTCAGAATCACCAGCGTGGGTGTGGAAGATGGGCGGGAGAACTTCCCTTCATTCAACTCAAACCGCGAGATTGATGTCATATCAACTTGGCTTTCGTTGACAGCTCAACTTTCTACCTGTCGAAAATCCACCTGGAGTGGAATGGACCTTTACCGTGAAACAAATACTATGACCAAGCGTGTTATCCTGTGTTGCAACGATCGGTCGGTCGGTCGAGATCTCTGCTCTTATCTCAGCGACAACCCAATGCTTCTGTGCAGTGACTCCGGAATATGCCTCAGAGGCTGTTTCACGATGACTCTGACCTGACCTTATCCTTCCTTGTCACAAGTTGGTAAGGGGAGGGGACATACATAAGTGTTCGGACAAGGAGGACCCGAAATTCCGATCCTATACATACTACAGTCATTCACCCTAGAGCTGGATCAGTAATAGTACATACATAATGTTTAATTTTAATAGGCAACTTCCCTCGAAGGAGACACTCCAAGGGTAGTGAAGATCATGGGAAGGAGAAGAAGAAGAGTATCGAGGAGAAATTTGCGGATAAGTTGCTTTGGATATTGATTGATGCGCTTCCTTTGGGGACAAATCCCCAAACAGGACCTAGATGAATCAGATGATGGGATTGAATCGTGTCTAGCTGTCGGAAACAAAAAGTGTTGTTTAAACTCTTGTAGCTAAGTATATATATTCATGCTCGTCCTACTTATTGTCGGCGTTTTGGGAGCTTGCATCTGGTTGTGAAGCATACAGCTACCCGCAACAAATGAAAGATGATGGAAATCTACCGAATATGATCAGGGTTTTGGCTTATAAAGAGCCTATGTTTCTGTTTTCCCTCCATCTCTCTTATTTTTTTTATATGGCAGTCATTAGCCTTCTAATATGATCTTCGACACTCATCCACATGAATTTTTTTCTCCTGCTTATTCAGCCGACTCAGGATATTTTTTTATTGCTACCTATCCCCTTCTTCTTCTTCTTTTGTTTTTTTTCCCTTAATTCAGATATTATACAATCCTTACAGGTCTCGCGAGCCTCGCTTGACTGCATCGAACTTTTGAAGAGAAAATACCATTCTATTCTTTTCTAGGTAGATAGATATGATATATCTGAGACCTAGGGCCGCAAGGCCTACCTACTATATCAAGTTTTTTTTTTTAAAAAAAAATTCGTATCATCTACCTTTCCAGGTGCGCTCCCCTACCAACCTAATAAATATTCCTTGCGAGACAACCTTCTTGCTATATATTCCCATGGTAAGAGCCTAATATATTATATAATTTCTTACCAATACGCAATTATCCCTTTACCAATTTATATAGATTGTAGGTATATACCTCTTGCTAATAGGGGCTAGCTACCTAGGTAGGTAGATTTTATGAATTTGGTGTGGTATACTTAGATGATTTTTCAATGGTTAGGTTAGGTAATTGTCACCACAAAAAAAAAGATATTTCTTTATAATAGAGTAGATGTAGATAGATGTAGATAGATGTACCCTAGGACTTATATTCTAATAATCCCTTTCTTTCCTTCGAAAAGGTCTATTCATCATTTCAACAGGAAACTGATCTTGTCAATAGATAGCAACAAGACAGACAAGATAAGACAAGAAGTTCAGTTTCTTGCACATACATATCCATAATAATATATAGTTCTTCTTGCAGACTCGGCCAAAAAGAGGTACCATGGCACCAACTTCTTGGTGAATCTGAACTAGGTATTAGGCTGCGCCAACAGTTCTACTATTTCCTACCTAAGTCAGTTAGGTCAGCTAAGGTAGAGAGATAATGAAAAACTAGCCCTTTCAGTGCAAGACAAGTTTAACCATTTATCTCTACCAGGACAGTAACTAAGTTTGAAACCCAATAAAATAGCTATTGTTAGCTAGTTTTTCCTAGCAAACAGGTATTGTTCGTTCTTTTGATCTTGCAAGCTGTTTTGTACGCTTTTATATTTTCTCGCGTATCAACAAGATGCTTCGCTTCCTTCACCAGCATTCATTCATTCCAACAGAATTTTATTTCAAATGCCGGCCCCAAGTCCATATACCTCGTAGGTAAAAAGAAAAAAAAATCACATCCTGTGAAACGGTCAGATAACGATGTTTCAGATAGCGACAGATATCGACAAACATACCGATCAACAGGGCTAAGGCCAAGCAGCCTCATGCCGTTATACAGGACCTGCCTGGCCGACTCGTACAACGCCATGCGCGCCTTGGCCACCTCCGGCTCGCTGCCGATGACTTTGAGCACGTCGTAGCTCGAACTCAGGATGTGCGTCATGCGGAACAGATACGTCAAGACGGTCGTCGGTTCGAGCGTCTTGTACGTGTTCAGCACGACGTCCGGCCATTGCGAGAGCAGGCGGACGAGGTCGGTGGCGTGGGTTTCCGTCAACACGCTCAGATCTGCCGTCACCAGATCCTCGTGTTTCAGGCCTGACTTGCGGGTCATCGAGCACAGACGGGCATGGGCGTACTGCAGGTAAGGACCAGTGTCGCCTTCGAACGACGTCATGGCCTCAAGGTTGAAATCGTAACCGTTGACTCTGCAGACTTATCAGATAAAAAGCCCCATTTGCGAAAGGAAGAGTGGGGGGCTTACCTCTTTCCAGTCATATCCTGAACCATAACTGCAGTGATACCCAAAATATCAGCCGTCCTGTACGGGTCTTCGACCTGCTCGTACTTGGCCGTGTTCTTCTTCATGACCTCGTGCATCTTGTCACCGACATCCCGCAAGATGTCGTCCAAGAACTTCACAGTGCCCTTTCGGGTGCTCATCCCCCGCACCATACCAAAGTTGATGTGCTGGCAGCGATCGGCGAGGTCCTTGTAACCCATCAGCTCCGTCACCTTGAACAGCTGAGCCAGATGCAGATCTTGCTGTGCGGCGACGACGTAGATCATCTTGTCGAAATGGAATTCCTCCCAACGTTCCAAGATGGCACCAATATCACGGGTGAGGTAGAGAGGGGTGCCATCCTTGCGAACGATGATCGCCTTGCCGAGTTTCTTCGCTCCATGCTTGGTGAAATCGACGATGACCGCCCCCTCGGAATGTTCCGACACGCCGGCTTTCTCCATAGCGTCGTACGCCGCCTTCAAGCTCTCCGACTTGATTTGAGATTCACCGGAGTACACATCGAAGTCGATGTTGAGACGAGCGTACGTTTGCTTGTATTTTTCAATACTCAGATCACGGAATCGCTTCCACAGCGCCAGAGCCTCGGGATCCCCATCTTCCATGCTCTTGAAGTATCGACGAGCCTTTTCGTCCTCGCTCTCGTCGACAAGCTTCTCCAGCTCCTTCTCCAGCTCCGCAACGTCTTCGCCCTTCTCCTTTTTGGCCTTGATCTGGTCCTTAAGGTCCTTGATCGGCCCTTCCTGCTTGGCGACATCATTGTTGATCTTGACGTAGACGTCGAAGAGGTGGTTGATAGGATCCTTCATGAGCTCTGATTCGCTGCCATATCGCTTGTATCCATTGGCCAGCAGCCCATACTGCTTGCCCCAGTCACCGAGGTAGTTCATCTTGATCACATCCCACCCGGTAATCGTGTACAAGTTGGCGAGGAAACCTCCGATAATGGTGCTGCGCAGATGGCCAGCATGAAAAGGCTTGGCAATGTTGGGCGACGAGAACTCGATAATAATCCGCTTCTTCCCCTTCGACGGGTCAGATGGGTCGCGCAGACCCAGGTTTCCATTAGTACCATAGTTCGTTCTATCCTTCAGAATGCGGCCCAAGACGGTTTTCGTCAGGGGTCCTGGTTTGAAGAAGAACTGCAGATGCGCCCCAACAGGCGTCGGAGGGTAGATAAGATCGGACGGAGGGAATTTCTCGGCCAGCTCCGCGCACAAGTCTTGGGGCTTCTTCTCCTTGATTTGTAGCGACGGAACCTGAACAGTTGTTGCGACAGCTGTCAGCAATTGCGCAAAGCATCCGTGTGACTCCTTGCAGATGTGTCATCCATACCGGAAGCACAAGATCACCTTTGTCCAAAGTATTCGTCCATGCCAACCTCTGGTAGATCTTCACCGGGTCAATTCCCGACACCTTGCCCAAGTTCTCGGCGATGTGCTCTCGATAGATGTCCACAGGGTTCAAGGATGGGAAGCAGCCGGGGAACTTGGACTGCTCGGTGGTCGAATGAAGGGACAGACTCTCGATCGCCGGGACAGAGGTCGACGCCTGGCCCTCTGCAGGGGCCTGCGAACCGGAGCTCATGTTGCCGTTGCGGGGTTGCGCGCGCAGGATGGGGTGCAGACGAAAACCACGGCGTTGAAAGGGGCTGGGACAGGAAAACCGTGATCGCTGAATGCAGGAGAACGAGGCAGGGAAAGAATTGACTGTAGGGCTGGCAAACGGACAGTGCTGCAAGAAGGCGTCTGAAAGTCGCCAGGCCCCGCTTAGCAGATGTCGGCCCATAAGCGGAGAAAATAGATCGAGTCAGAGGCGAATTTTTTTTAATTCGATCAATCAGTCATACTGCCCAAGGCGGTGAAGAAGGAGGGGTGGAAGAGGAGTAGTCACGTGAGAGTTAACCCTAGCCCTAGTAGTATTAGGTAATGTATTATGTAAGGCACCTGGAAATTAACGTAATTCCCGGTCGCTCCGATCACCCACCCGCACCTTCAAATACTATACAACTCTACCAATTTCAACGCGCCACTATGCCACAAAAAGCGCGTCAAAATTCAAAAAATTTGGCCCAGCAAGAAGGTCGCATATACCAACCAATTGGGTGCCAGAGACGCCTCATAATATTGTCGAATTACAGCATCAGGCAGCTACGATCAAGGCCTTACTAAAACGGTGTACACAGAGCCCTCCAAGCCCTACAAATGCAGCTTTGAATCAGCTTATCAAGGGCTGTCAATTAGCCATGAATAGT
>NW_027192515.1:4099-27813 GCF_041956645.1 Rasamsonia byssochlamydoides | reverse complement strand
TCAGGGTCAGAATCAGATTCAGAGTCATCTGATTGGTTAGTAGGGTTCTGGCTAGGTCTGTCTTCTTTCTCATTCCAATCTAGGAACTTAGTCTTGTCAATATGGCTAGTTCCTTGGTTCAGAAAGAAGGAATCAGGTAGTCTAAACCTAATGGCATGGCTTTCATTAAAATATGCAGTTCTGACGGCATAGTTCCTGCATATTCTATTAAGCCTAACCCTTGGGGGAGGTATGGAGGCCTCTATCTCCATAGCTCTAATAGGTGAAGATTTAAAAGCCCCTAAAATCTTCCTTAAAGCTATATTTTGGAGCTTTTGATATTTCTCTAGGAGATATTGCTGCCCAGCCCACCAGATAGGGATCCCATAATCAGCTATAGAGGTTACACAGGCTATATATAGTTGCCTCATACCCTGGAAGCTAAGACCAGGCCCTTATAGAGATAATAGAGAGCTTAAAGAGAGTCTTCTAGAAGAATCATAAATAAGCAGACCTATGAGCAGAGTCATATAGAATAATATATATACTTAGCAGGAGCAATATAGTTAAATATCATAGGATAGGACTATAGAAAAAGAATTAATAGAATTAGCAGCAGAAATAAAAAATTAATAATAAATTAACATGCTAAGGGAATATAAGGAGTTTTAAGGACTTAATTAATCTTAGTATTAATTAAGGGCTACTAGAATACAACCTTATAATCATAAGATACCCTAATACTAGGAAAGGAGCTAGTATATATAAATAGATTTACTAGCTATTAAAAAAGGAGTTATAGATACTTACGGAATACATTAATAAGAACCTAAAGAAAGGATATATTTAATACTTTAATATAACTAGCAGGATACCTTATCCTTTTTATGCTAAAGGACAGAAGCTTATAACTATATATAGATTATCAATAACTAAATTTAATCATTAAGGACTAGCACTTATTACTACTAATTACTAAAATCTAGGATAAGATTTAAGTAGTTTATGAAATTAATCTTAGAAATATATATAACAGACTCTAGATTAAGGAGGGAGAAGAATAGAAGATAATATTCAGAACGAAATATAGATATTTTGAGCACTTAGTTATGCCTTCTATGCTTACTAATATGCCAGCCATATTTTAATGGTATACTAATTTAGTATTATCTGAATACCTATTTTATTTTGCAGTAATATGCCTTAATAATATCCTAGTATTTTTAACTATATTAGAAGAGTATAGGCAATATATATAGAAGATACTAGAAAAGCTATAAGCAGCAAAACTATATATAAAGCTAAAGAAATATAAATTTTATATCTAGGAAATAGACTTTTTAGGATACTAAATTACTATAGAAGGGATTTAGACTAACAAAAATAAGGTAAAAGTAATTATTATATGGAAAGAACTACCAAAACATTAAGGAATTAGAGTTATTCATTGGATTAGTTAACTACTACTAATAGTATATTAAAGGATATGCCAAAATCATAAACTATCCATTTGATTTGCTTTAGAAAGACAAGACCTATAAATAGATACTAAAATAGTAGCAAGCATTTAAGGAAGCAAAAAATAAATTACTAGTATTAATATTAATGTAATATGACCTAGAGCTATTAATAACTATTAAGATAGATATATCAGACTTTATAATTAGAGCATAAATAATATAACTAAGACCTATTACTTTTTATTTAAATGGTTTAGGCAGAACTTAACTATAAAATCTATAATAAGGAACTATTAGCTATAATATTAGCTTTTAATATTAAAGAGTCTACCTAGAAGGGGCAAAATAAATATTTACCTTGATTATTACTTTTAATGGCTTTAAAGATATTTTTTTAATATTAAGAGAATAAATATTATTTAAGTCTTGATAAAATATACTGTTAGCATATAAGGTATTATTTGGGTTTTTAAATTATGGAATATAAATACCCTTAATATTCACTATACCTATATATATAGTAAGTTAAGCCCTATTTTATATATAATAACTTAAAAAAGGTTTATTAGATAAGATTAAAGAAAAAGAAATATAATTATAATAGCTATAAGAATATAATAAATAGTATATTATAAAAGTAGTTAGAAATATTAAAAGCTAAAAAATATAATAAAAACTAGATATGAGCTAGAAAAAGAATAGCTAATCTAGAGTTTAGGTAATAAATAAAATAATACTAAGTATATATAATATATTTTATTAATAAAATATTATAATTTTATTTATGCTTATACAAACATGGAATATTATTAATAATATGATATTATTATATAAACCTTTAGATATATTTATTAAGATACTAATATAATTTATTTCATTATAATTATAGCCATTTTATATAGTAATATAATTTAATTATAAAAATTAATTTAGCTAACTTTTTATATATAATTTTAAATAAGTTTTTAAGCCTAAGACCTAAGTTTAGTTTAGCTTAATAATAACCCTAGTCTTATTACATATATGATTTAATTATTTTTAGTTTATAAAAAATAATATAATTAAATTTTATTAAAAATATAATAAAATATTTTTATAAGATTTATATATAATTAAAGATAAGTTATATAATTATTATTTAGAATACCAATATGTTTAGGTAGAATTAATATACTTATAATAAAACATGTATTATAGTACTTAATATAATTATATTAAATAATATTTTTAAGGGATTATAATAAATTTAAATATAACATGTATAAAAATTTATATTAGATTATAAATTAAATTATAATAATAATCTATAATATAATAACTAGTCTTATTTATTAATAAATTATTTAATCTATTAAAAACTAATATTATAAGTATCTTTTTTAATTAAATTAATATTAAGTTATAAGTATAACCTTTTAAGACATATAATTAATTATTAAATATCATTAAATTTTTTTATTTAATGTTATATAATTATAAAACTATAATATTTTTATTATTATATAATTAGAGATACTATTAAACTAAGCTAAGACTAGGCTTAAAGACTTTAAAATTATAATTAAATATAAAAAAATTATAATTTTCATAATTTTTATGATTTTATTATTATATAGAATAGCTATGATTATAATAAAATAAATTGTAGTATCTTAGTAAATATATGTAAAAATTTATCTTTTAATAATAAAAGATAATAACATAAAGATACACTTAATAATTTAATAGAAAAAACAAAAAAATTTAATTATTTTATTTATTAAATAAGATAAATATAATAATTATATTTAGGTATTAATTAATATATTAATATTTTCTTAATATTAGAAAATACTCCTTTAGAATATCTTATATTAATTTAAAGATAAATAAAATAAAAAATTATTAATAAGTTTATATAGAGCTGAACCGGGGCGAACTTTCTAACTTGGCCGAACTTTTTTTCTAACCGGGCTCAACTGAAACCCGGCTTTTCTAGGTGGGCTCAGCTGTAAGCCCTAAAAGTACTTATAGGTTACTAGAATTAGAGGGGAGAATAATTATCTAGGTAATAAATCCTAACTAAGAAAGCCCCTAGATATCCTTTAGTCCCTATTGATGCGGTCTGGCAAAGAATCACTATGGTAATGCCATCTCAAGCCTCAAAAAGGTAAAACAATAACTATGTATCAAGTACTAAATATCTGAATTAGATAATGGTCAAACTAGCTATGGGATCTAATATATATGATATGGTATAGGTAGACTATCATATGGTAATACTATGGGAGCTCTAAAGGTATAATAATCTACTACTATATAAAAAGACAGCTCCTATGCTGCATTATAAAGTAAATAATTTTTAATAAGAAAAAAATTTTTTTAAATTATTGCAAGACAAAGGAATATTGAAGGGAAAACTATTTAAATACTCTTAGTCTTAAGTCCTTATAGAATTAGTCTAGTCATGCTTTTATATAAATTAAATCATATATTCTACAAAATATTAATAAGTAATAGTAATATAGTTTCTAGAGATGAATCCTTAAGTCTCTATATCTATTTAAGTTTTGAGTCTGCTAAGATATAATTATTTAGTTATTCCTAATTATCTATATAATTTATAAGATATATATAATTATTATTAGTAGGTACAATAGCTAGGGGAGTAAGTAGACTCTAGATTATAATCAGAGAAATAACCATAATATACCTATTGAAGTTATTAAGGAAAATTATATTATTTTAAATAGTTTTAATGGGCTAGTATACTATATTAAAATAAGTAAAAGTATACTTTATTATTTGCTACTCCTATTATCTTTAATATTTACCCTATTTCGTTATTCTAGGCTCAAAATAAGTATTATATGTGAAGACAATATAGGAAAACTAATTATATACCTTTATTATAAGGAAATTTTTATAGGAAATACACTTAGTAAATATAATAAACCTTTAATTCAAATATATTCTAATACTATTAATTATAATATAAATAACCTATCGATTATCCTATTTAGTCTTATTAAGCTTTATAGAAAGGCTCTTTTCCTATTATACTTAATAACATTTCTTTATTAACTTTGGCTCTACCCTATTTAAAATTAAAACTAATAAGGACTATAAATAGCTATATTTCTATATATTATAAGAATTAATAGTAAAAGTATATATAATAAAGAAAGTAGTGCTTATTAGACTATAATTAAGAAATTAATAATATTTTAAATAAGTATTAAAGCTAGCTAGAATTTAAGATATTATTATAATAATTATGAAAGAAATTATCTATAATAAGGATACGTTTTCTATTAGTTTTTTATTATTTTAGTAGTAATATATTCTTACTATTATCTCTCTTTTAATTATAATATATAGCCTCTTATAACTTAGCTTTTAATAGTATAATTATATTCTTTAGCTAGTATTTTACCCCTTTATAATAGTTATAGTCAGATATTCTAGTAAAATAACGAAAAGTATATTAATATTAGGCTCTACTATAGCTTCTCTAATATTAATCTGCTCTAGTTATGGTTCTAGTTATATTTATAATAATCTAAGAGTCCTTTAGATTAAGGCTAATATAAAGGGATTATAGTATAGGTCTTAATAGATAATATTATATTCTATTATCTTATCTTAAAGTTACATTAAATAGTTTATTAATCTTCCTAATATTATATATAAGAATACTTTATTAAATAAAGCTTAAATTTCAAATAATCAATTAATTTAATATATTAGATATAAAGGTAATTTAAGATAATAGATTTTCTATAGAATCTCTAATTTACTATAGAGAAGCTATAAAGATGCTTTTACTACTATATATAATAATTATTCTTAAATTTTTTATTAATTTACTAAAAAAATAGCTTTAGTCTGAGCTATTTTATGTAATCTATAAGGCTTTCCTAGTATATTAGCTTATTTAGAGAAATAGGGATAGACTATAGTAAATCTAGAATTATTAACTATATTAATTATATACAAGGATTAAGTTATAGATATTAACTCTATACTAATTATTCAAAAGGATTAAATTATAGATATTAACCTTAAATAGGCTCTATAGTTATGTTTTTAATATTATATTAATATTAATTCTAATGTAATAGGAAAGTAGTAGAGAATCTAAAGCTATATATTATTCTTATAATACCTATTTATTAGAATGCTTAATTATTATGGGATTATTAAAAGATTAAGATTATACTAAGTAGGCTAATAAGTACTTACTCTCTAAATCTAATTATAAGTTTTTAGTACAAACTCTATAATCAATAGTATCTATTTATAGTATTTAATTCTCTAGATTATTATTGACTTCCCTTACTATCTACCTTTAATATAGTGGATCCACTATATTGCTCTGACCTTAATTAGTTGATATAGATTGCTAAGAACTCTAATACTATTTTCTCCTTTTTATTTTGTTATCTATATAGTAACTTAATTAGTTCTCTGCCCATATAGGAAGGTCTCCTTTAAGTTCTAAAAGCATATTCATAATAGTAGAAAACAGATTAATCTTGAAATAAGTTTATTGGAGCTCTTATACTTATCTCCTAACCTCTATAATATAATACTACTAAAGCAAAGTGTTTTACCTTATGGATTAGTAGCTCATATGGTTAATATATGCCATATTATGGCCAGTCCATCTGATCATTCTTTATACGAGTTTTATTATCTTATCTGCAAATTTGACTTCTTGACCTGAATTCCTTAGCTAATTAAGGGCTTAGTCTTCCAATTATATAATATATTCTAACTGTGAGGGATAATTCTTCCCATATAGTATATTTAGGATCTATAGGCTCTAATCTAGGAATTATATAATTAATTAAATTAGCAAGCTTAAAAAAGTATTTGAGGTATTATTTTATAACAAACTCTCAATTATCATAATTTTAGGGTCCTAAGAGCCTATAACTGGCCTTAAGGTTCTTATTAAACTTGTCAGGAATTTGATCTGCTTAAATTCACTAGGAATATTATTTCTGGTTTATTTCTAGCTTCATTTCTTATAGAGGTAACTACTCAATTTGAATTCTTATTATTTCTAGGTGACTCTGGCTCAGGCTGGTTAAGATTAGCAAGATTTGCCATTTTGAAGCTGCAATACCTTAAAGCTAAGGTGACATCTAAATAATAGTAGTAAGGAAAGGAAGGGAGGTTAGGGAGGAGATATCAAGCCTTATATAGGTATTATAAGAGAGCTAGATTTTAGATTCTGAGCCCTGTATATTATAATTGAGATGATAAATTGTTGGCTGTAACTATAATGGCTCAGCATCCTTAGTAAGGCATACAGTATGCCAGCCTATTTAGGCTTTATGGCCTTATATGGTCTAACTTATCTTCTAGATCTGTATAGGAGGCCAGGTCTGGCAGTGACATTGTTATTAGTCAGCTACTGGCGCACTAGGCTCATAACCTCTTGCTATGACTGGTAAGGCTTAGTAAGGGAATTACTAGAAAGAGAAAGGATGAAGCTATAGAAATCACTGTATTGAACTTATCTATAAGACAATTTGGTGGTGAGAAAGGAATCAGAAGGTGGTTCGGGACTTTGGGCTTATATATATCCATGGGAAAGGCATGGTAATGCCTCGCTCAAAGGCGCACGGGCCGACGGAGCTGACTAAGCGTGTAGCCGGCGAGCCAGCTGCACCGATCGTAATTATATAATTTATAAGGAATAGTTATTAGAGCTTTTATACCTTTATTAGCCTTAAGAGTTTAAATAACCTTAGATTATTTATTAAGTATTTATAGTATTTACTTGAAATTATTACTAATCTTAATAAATATTATATATAATTATATATTAGATTATTATTATTACAAGGTATTAAAATATATAAGGTATCTAAGATATCTATATTTTCCCAAAGAGGAGTAGATTTATTATCCTTTACAAATTAAGGTTAATATAATAATATTAAAAAAAAAACCTTAAAAAGAAACTTAATAAGTAGCTAGGTAGCTTAAAGTTATATTATATATCTTAAGAGCCCTTAGTTAGGTTATTTATTAAGCTAGAAAGTAAAATAAATCTTAATATTTAAAACCTTTTAACTCTAACTTACATATTAAGTAGGGGTTATCTAGGCTTAATTAGGTAAATTAGTAGTTTTATAAGCTAAAAATATAAATATCTCCTTTCACTAGACTACTACTTGTTTTGGCTTTTAACTTATTAATAACTCTATTTAGCTTTATTTATATAGAATCATTAAAGGAGGGTAATTAAAAATTTAATTAGATCATTATTATTTATTTATATACCTAAAAATTAGTTAATAAGTCCTGCGATCTAGGTGGTGGACAGAGCATACGTAGTCTGAAAAATGCTCTATAAAATGGAAGAATAATAATAATAATAATAATAATAATAATAATAATAGTAATCTAATAATAGTAATCTAATATAAATCTATAAAGCTATCTAATTAAATTAAGGTACATCTAAGTCTTAGGTATCTTTAGAAACTCTAGGCTTATTAAATTTATCTTAGTCTATAAATGACCCTAATATATTAAATAACCTTTTAATTAAATAGTTTTAGATTTAATATAATATTAAGTTACTTAAAGTTACTAAATATTATATTAAAATAAATAATATATTAAGAGTATCAGGAAAGATAAATTATTAATATAAATCTTAATATAGGCTTTATATATATCCTACAGCCTCTTAATACCAACTATTTTGTAGTTTTAAAGCATATATATAGCTACTTAGTAGAAGAAAGTATGCAACTTAGAATCAATTATATTAATAAGCTAGATTTCCTTACAGTTTATCTAAAAGCTTGTTTAGAAGCCTTCAAGTAGATTAAATGGACCTTTAATATATAATATTAATAATGATTAATTAATCTAACAAATAATTATAATTTTTTAAGGTTTTTTAAGTTTTGGCTATTCTTTAATTATTTAAATTTTATTCTTATTAATTTAAATTCCTTTTATTATAATTTAGTATCCTGAGTCTCTTTGTTAAATATAGAATTTATACTTTAATTTAAAAAATTATTTTCTATTCTTTTCCACCTTTAATCTAAAATTAGTTATCTATAGTTATAATATTAAATTTTATAAATTATTTAGCTCTTTATATTTTTTCTTAAATTTTTATAATAATAATAAATATTAATCTTTAATTATAATTATATTTAGTTACTAATAATCTATATAAAGTTATAAACTCCTATCTTTTTTAATCTAAATAAGATATCTGTTAATAATATTAAATATTAAATACATCCTTTTTTAAGTTTTTATTAATATATTCCTTAAAGCACTTATCTCTTTCTCTAATAATTAATAGATCTATTTATAAACCAATTCCTTCCTCTTTATAAAGGGTATCTTATAGTTATATAGGAGTTACTAATTATACTAAGATTAAATAGTTCTTTAAAAGATCTAGATATATTCTCTAGTATAATTTATTATATCTATAATTTATTATATTATAATTTATTATTCTATATTACTCATAATATATTTTCTAATACTCTATCTTATTAGTCTATTATTTATTTAACTTATTATTTAACTTATAATACCTAACTATACTACCTCTCTTAAATATATATATTATTCTATATAACTCATCCTTAAGTCTATTTATTAGAACTCTTTTTAAGCTCTTATTATCTTTATAAAGGTCTTAGATCTTAGTTATTCCCTTTAATTTAATTCCTTTCTAGCTAGCTCTATTCTTATTAATATATAATCTTTGTATTTAGGTATATATATTATATAAATTTAAATCTTCTTATTTCTAATTTACCTTAAGGTTATCCTTTTAAGTCTTTTTTATTTAACCCTAAAATTAATATTATCTTAAATTTTATTTTACCTAAGATATAAAGCTTCTCCTTATAACTAGGGTTTATAAAGTTTCTAATAGCCTCTTAATTTTAAACTTAATATATCTTTTTATTATTATTACTATTTATTATTATTAGTATCTATATTACCTTAGTAGTTATAAAAAATATCTACCTTTCCTTTTTAATAATATATTTTATAATATACTATCTAATATATTAGTCTATATTATAACTATAATATCTTATATAAGGATACTCTAGTTTATTATAAAGGTATATCTAATTATTCTACTTTATTACTCTTAAAAGTAATTAGAAACTATTCTACCTTCTATTTCTCTAATAAATATATTAAATAAATCTAGTTTATAATATATAATTTACAAGAGTTAAATATAATATAATGTAGGTATTTTTTTTAAAGTATTAATATATTTAAATACTTTTTTTATAGATTTTTATAGATTTATTATATGTTACTAAAATTTCTTATTTCTATATTTTTTACGTAGTTTATAGTTATTAATCTATTTATAACTATATTTAAAGTTTTCTTAATATTTAAGATTCTACTTATAAGTATATTAACTATTAATTAGGCTTTCCTCTAATTAAAGGTATTTTCAAGGAATTTCTTTTAATAATTATAATATATTTTAGAGCTTTTATTTAAAAATCTTTAAAATCCTTTTAAAACTTTACACTTTTAATCCTTGTTATCTTTATTGAAGGCTTCTAGCTTTACTCTATTTCTTATAGACCCTAGGCCATAAGTCTTTTCTAACTTAATATCTAGTATCTAAGCTTTTTCTTTTAAGTATTTCTAATATCTTCATAGTCAGTATATTAGTACTTTCTAGTTCTTTATCTAGCTAATAGATCTATCCTTTGCTTTCTAATATATTATTATAGTTATTATTCTTATATTATATATTATTAATTATTTTATTCTAATTTATCCTATATCTTTCTATAATGGTTCTTATTTCTAGTTATTTTAGTAGTTCTTTTAAGTAACTAGGTTTTCTATATTTAAAATATAATTTCTTTTTATTACTTTCTTTTACTGCTACAAGTTTCTAATAATTAGTAATATGTAATTTTATTAATTTTAGTTTATAAGGGTTTAATATTAACCCTAGGCCTTAGTTATATATATTATTTTTTAAGTTTTTATTTAAATTTTCATATTAAGTATTTTACTGTTATTATATCTTTATTTAAGTCTAGAATTATTTATATAATTAATTAGTCTATTTAGGCTAATTTATCTTTAATATTTTCCTTAAGTTTATCCTTAAAGATTATAATATATGCTTCTTTATCCTAATCTAGGTATAAGATAATTTATTAAAATCTAGAAATATGGATAATTATTAATTTAGTTTACTAAAGTTATTAAAGCTTTCTATTTATTTCTTATCATTAATAGTTATCTCTTAAAAAATCAATAATTTAAGCAGATTATATAATTTTTCTAGGTTATTACTATAATGTTATAATATAGGGTTAAATTAATTAAAAATTACATCTTTAAAAATAAGTTATAATAAAGATAATCTTTTCTACCTCTAATATAAGGTAATTAATATTAATCTATATATATTTATTTATTAAGAAGCCTTAAAAAACTTAGATCAAGTCTTATTAAAATACTAGTTTTAAAAGCTTAACTAACCTACTTATTTCTAGATTAATAATATATTCTTAGTTAATTTACTATATTTATAAGTTTAATATTAGTTAGTACTTTAGCTTAATTAGAAGCCTAAGGCTAAGCCTGTAAGGTATTATAACTTCATATAATAGATATAATAATTAATAATAATCTTTCTATAACTAAGGTTAAGATAATATTTATTATATATGTTTAATAGAGTTATTACTAATTCTTAGATTAATTATTCTAAAGGATTAAGATACCTAACTAATAATAAAGTTTAATATTATATATTAACTATAATGTAGACTTATAAAGACTAATTATCTTAAATATAAATAATAAGGGCCTCTCCCCTTAGGTTAAAATAAGAGTAATAAAAATAACTAAATTTAGAGGTATACTTATTAAAGCTATTAAAAGTATATTAATAGTAATTTATAGTCTTACTAATCCTCTAAATAATTAATAAAATATAGGGTTATAATTAATTAAATATAATTAAGAGAAAGACTAGATATAAGATTAGGAATAAATATCTTTTAAAATTTTTCTTATAATCCTTAATATCCTCCTTACAATCTACCTTACTCTCCTTTATAGTCCCTTTATAGATTATTCCTTAGAATCCCTTATAGGCCTCTTTATGTAGTCTCTTTATAGATTATCTCACTTATATGATTAGGACTGCTCAGAGTAATCAGAATAATCTAATAGAATTAAAGGATTAACCTTAATCTAAAGAAATTTGCCTTCTAAGGGGGTAAGTACCAAAGAATAAGTCAAATAATAGCTAGAAATAGGAGACAAAATAATTAAAGGAAGATACTATTTCATATAGGAGAAGATTATAGACTAATTAGATATTAGTATTTAGGGTATAAATACCCTAATACCTGGACTCCTAAGTCTAATATTTAGTATTATAAAGGTCTTAAATAAAGTTATAATATAAATTATAAATCTAAATCTAAGCTAAATTACTTATACTAAATCTTACTACTAAAGAACAAACTAATAATAAAGAATCTAATAAAGAGTTTAACAGTAGTAGTTCATAGTCTTATTAACCCTCTATAAATAATTAATAAAAAATAAACTTAAAATTAGAATTAAATATAATTAAGAGAAAGACAAGACATAAGAGTATTTATCCTTTTATAACTCCCTTAATTACTAATATCCTCCTTATCTATATATCATTATCCTTTATAGTATCCTCTAGTCTTATAGTAGTTATTAAGTTAATTACTAGTATCTTTATTTATGTCCTTTATTTTCCCTTAGTTACTAATTATGGTTACTCCTGCTAAGTCACTTAAGTCATATGACCTTCTGCCTTGCTTCTGCCTTATAGGGTAATATTAAAGATAAGCTCTTTGTTATGGACCAACAGAATGGGAAGCCATCCAACATAGCAGTACAGGATGAGACATAATACCCTATAAGGCAGAAAGCAAGGCTATGGAAATCACAAGATTCAATAAAGAGTCTTAAATCATATGACTGGGATAATCTATAAAGGGATTATATAAAGAAGTTATAAAAGATTATAAAACAATAATCTATAAAGGGACTATAAAGGAGAGTTTAATAAGGATCATAAAAGAGGAGGATATTAAAGATATAAAAAGGGTTATAAAAAGATAGATATCCTTACTCTTATATCTAATCCTTATATTTAATTTAAGCTTTATATTTTATTGATTATTTAAAGGGTTAAATAAGATTATAAATTATTAATATATTTTATATAGCTCTAATAAGCATACCTTTATTTTAATTATTCTTATTATTCTTTAACCTGAAAAGAGAGGCCTTATTATTTAAATTTTTAAAATAATTAGTCTACTATAAACTATATTATAGTTAATATATAGTATTAACCCTTATTATTAATTAGGTATTTTAATCCTTCAAAATAATTAATCTAAGATAAAAGCTAATAAAATTATATATATATTAACTTATCTCTAAGGACTAGCTTCTAATTAGTTTAAATTTATGCTATAGGATTATAATAATAATCTAAAAAGATTATATAATAATAATATCAAAAGGATCTTTTTGAATTATTAATTTTTTAAATAATAACTTAGATAAACCTTTAGAGATATAGATAAAAAATAAATAATAAAAAGAAAACAAAATTATTTTAATAAACTAGATTTATAACTATTTATATTTTAGTTTTAATAAATTATCTTATACTTAGATTAATATATTAATAAGTAGAATCTATTAATAGTTATAACCTAAGTATATATTAAAAGATAGTAATATTTAGAAATAATCTTAAATAAACTCAATAAAAAATAAAGTAAATAAGACCTAAAGATTACGAGGCCTTTTATATACTATAATATAGGCTTGTAGAGAGTATTAAATTAATAAAAACCTATATAAGAACTAGGTAAAAAAGGCTATATAAGATATTAATAGCTTTTAGACTTACTTATTAAATATATAATATATAAAGGAACCCCCTATGTAACCTTTATACCTAATACCTATGCTTTATAAACCTAATAACTTAATATATTTATAATATATTAAAGGCAAAGGTATACTTATTCAAGGAAAATACTCTTCTTAAGGCTACCTAAGTCTATACTAGATAATATAAATAGATATACCTATCCCTAGTTTTAGCTATACTATTAATTATATTAAAAGAAGAAATAATATAATATATTATATTTTATAAGGTACTTAGACCTAATACTATGCTACACCTAATTTTAAAGAAGATTCTTCTAATAATAAATTCTTTATTTAATTATTATTTAAGATCAGGGTATATTCAGTACTTCTATATATCTATTATAATAATAATAATATAAAAGCTTAAGATAATTTAATCTAAAATCCTATTATCTTATTATACTCAATATAATAGGTAAGATTTTTAAGGTAGTTATTATAATAACGCTTAATTATCTTAAGAATATAGATTATTATTAAACCTATATATTAAAGGGAGGAAAGGCATTCTTATAACTATATTATATACCTTTTAAAATAAATATATTTATATAATATAGTGAAGTAGTAAATAAATAAGAAATTTATATTATGATTTATAAGTAATTATTATTATTAATAATAATTCCTTATTATGAAATTATATTTTATATATTTTCAGTATATACTAAATATTACTTATATATTAAGGGACTTACTTTATTAAGGCCTATTTAAAGTAAGATATTAGTTTTATAGATAAGAATAGATTTATTTTAATATTATTGTCTATATTAAGTCCATTATTTTTATTACTTTTATAATCTTTACTATAATATATACTAGGAAATAGGGTTTATACCTTATAAATATATATTAGGTATATACTAAGTACATATTTACTATATATGTAGTAACAATTATAAAAAAATATTATTTCCTATTATATTCTATTAATATATATAGATATTATATATAGTTCTTAAATTCATTATTTATATGTATTTAATCTTATTATTAAGCTATTATATATAATTATATAAATTATATAATTATTTATATAGAATAATAGTAACTATAATAGTTATTTTTCATAATATTTATTAAATAAGCTTTATAATCAATTATAATAATTTATACCCCTAGGGTTGGGGTTATAAAAAACCTGTGAAAACTAGGTTAGGGTTAGGTAGAAACCCTAACCTAAATTGGCTGAAAATTAGGGTTACAATTATCAAAAACCTCAAAAAGTGGCTTAATAACTAGGTAGGCTGCTTAGGGCTATGTTATATACCCTGGAGCCCCTAGTCAGGTTGATTACTAAGCTGGAAAACAACTTTGGTCTTGGCATTCAGAACCTCCTTACTCTGTATTGCTTACTAAGCAGGAGTCAACTAGGCCTAACTAAGCAGGCTAGTGACCCTACTTACTAAGTTAAAAATATGAACATTTCTTTTACTAGAATGCTACTGTTTGATTTTTGATTTTACTATTGACTTTTGGTTTTATTTATATGGAATCCTCAAAGGAGGGTAATTGGAAGTTNATTGTCATTCACTCATGTACTTAGAAACTAGTTAGTAAGTCCTGCCACCTAGGTGGTAGGCAGAGCGTGCATAGTCTGAAAAACGCTCTATAAAATGGAAGAATAATAATAATAATATAATAATTTATATATAAAAATGATGTTATAATGTTTTAGACTAAATCTAAGCTAAATATTCTAGATTTCCTATAAGATAATATTTTTTAATATTATAGTTATTTATTTAATAAAAAGAAAAGGAGATAATTAATATTATATAAAATAATTTAAAGATTAATTAATTATTTATTATTTACTGATACTACTGATATAAAAAATATAAAAGACAAGTTCTATATTATTCAAAATATTATAAAAACCAGAATATTTTTAGATTTAGTCTGAAACTAATACTACAATATTATTTTTATAGCTAAGTTTATAGAATATATTATATATAAATTATTTTCTATATTATTTTTACTTTTATACCTAAGCTTACTAATATATAATTAAGCCTAGCCTAATATTATCCCTAATAATTATAGACATATAGAATATAAATAAAATATATTCTTTATTAAAACTAATTAATAATATATTTAAATATACATTATAGATTATAGATTATATAACTTATTCTTAATATAATAACTAAGCCTAATAAATTATTAATACTTAGAAATAGAAAGAACTAAAGAAATTATTATATTAACTATCTACTAAACATCTTAAAATGAAAAACGAATTAAGAATTATAGGCTTTAGGCCTATATATCTAATAGGGTAGCCTTATTTAGGTAAGAGCTAACCTAGTAGAATACTAGTAAAGCTAGCCATACTATTAGTTATAGAATAATTTTAAAATATTTATAAATAGTTTTTATATTAATATATATTATATAAAGAGTCTTTTGCTTTGATAATAGTTAAATAATTAAATATCAAAGATTCATTATCTAATATAAATAATATATTTTTATTATAAATATAGTATTAATATATTACTTATAAATAGCTTTAATAATTTATTATAGCTTTTTATATAATTTAAGATATATTATTTCTTAGTTTCAAGCTAGATAATATTAATTTTTTAGTATAAATATAATATTATATTATTATTATTTAATTAAGTAATGAGTTATATTTTTAGAAATAGCTCTAATAATTATTTATTATTATTATATATATCATATTATTATTATGATTCAAAAATATATATAAAAATAATTTATTATTATACCTATTCTAAAAAATATACTAAATTATATAATATTACTTGAAATTTATATTTTTGAAATATTACTATTAATATTAAATAATTCTATTATTTATAATTTAAAGTATTATAAAATTCAATAACCTAATTTTAGGATATACCTTGCTTATGTAATAATATATTGTCCTTATTTAAGTTTAATAGGTCCTTTTCTATCTATTATAATTTAATTAATCTTAGTATAACCTCTTATTTATTTTTTTTTAATTTAGAATATAATTTACCTACTTACTAATTATATATTATTATAAATATTATATTTATATAATGTTATCTAAAATAGATATAAATTATTATAAATATTATTATCTTAATTAGGTATAATTTATAAACCCTAATTCTATTATTTAGTATAATTATTAATTAATAACTTTAATATTATTATCTAATAATCTTTTTAGCTTTAAAAGTTTAGATACCTCTTAGAATTCTAAAGTAATATAAGAATATATTAAAATTAAACTCTTTTAAGTATTAATTATATAAATTAATATAAGCTAATAATAACTAATAGAAATAATAAATAATAAGAATATATAAAGATTACCTTTAATTATACTCCTAGAGTTAAGCTAAGGATAAAATATTGGATTATCTTAAAATTAATAATCTTCTCTATGAAAGTATAAAAATATTAATTAGAGAGGAAGGAAAAACTAAAAAAGACTACATAGCTTTAGTAGGCATGCCTTCGACTTAGTCATTCTTATTATTCTCTTGACCTAAGGGGAGAGGCCCTTATTACTTGTGTTACCTTTGGGACAGTCAGTCCTCCATGAGTATATTGCAGTTAGCATATAGCACCGACCCTTTTCAACTACTGGGTAGTTCAACTTGATCCTTCGAAACGACCAATCCAGGAATCGACAATGGCCCCGTTAGACCTGCGCGTAACATATAAGTAGGTTATATAAAGAAGCTTAATTAATTAACTACCTTATGAGATAATATATATATATTAAGATCTTATATAAGAATTAGAATCTTTGATTATAGGTAGTCCTACCTTTAAGGAGTAAGAATATTATAATTGCAATAGAAGTAATACAAAGTATTATTTTCACGTAGAATAAAGCTAGTTATTGAGGGTATTATAAAAAGGTCCTTTTTATACCTTTTAGACTAAAGACAAAAGAGAATAATTAAAAAGCTATCTTAAAGATACTAAAGAATCTAATTATAAATAGTTTATTAATTATAATTAAGCTAGGCCTATATTAAGTAATAGAATTAGCTAAAATAGCTTAGTTATAACTTAATTCTTAAATAATATAAAGATTAATACTGATACCCTATCTAACCTGATTATCAAGAAATAAAGAGAGATTAAGATCTAAAAGGTAGTAATCCTTATCTAAAAGGTCTTTGTAAATTAAGTATAATCTATAGTTAAAATATTTAATAAAAGGATTATAATAGAGTTCATAATTATAAATAGTCTAAACTAGGTTATTATATAAGTCGTCCTGAAAGTAGTCCTAAATAAGATAAGTATTATTATGGCTACTAACTATATATTATAATAGATACTAATAGCTAATATAAATATTAACTAGTCTATATCTTATAGGCCTTAAAATATAATTCTTATTATCCTACTTCATAATACCTTAAATATAATAAGCTTCTTAAAAAGTTATAATATAGAGATCTTTAAAGCTAGATAGACTAAGGACTATTATTAAAAGGTAATAGACGTAGTAGACTTTACCTTAAAATGGTATAATAAGGTAAATTTAACTAATCTAGTAGGAAGACTTTGTATAAGAGATTTACTATCTATATAGACTAGGTAAGGAGTTAATAACTAATATATAATATTAAGAGGGGGGGGGGGTTAAATCTTATGTCTTTATGTCCTATATAAAGTAAATTAGGAAATTATAAAAAAAGGTACTTAAGTAATAATACCTAGATGAGGTATAGTAATTAAAGAAGCCTATTTAGAATGCTCTTTTACTAATTAATTATCTATAAAATATTATTATAATTAGGTAGATATCTAACCTATAAGTAATAATATATTTATTAGGGAGATACACTATTAAAGACTTTATAAAGGGGTTATTCTTATAAATAAGAAGCTCTAATAACTACTAAATATATTCCATATTAATATAGTAAATATTAATATATTATTAGATTTTATTAAATTTAGTATTAAACTTAACTATTATACAATTAGGTCCCTTATATATTATATATATATAGAGAGAGAGAGAGAGAGAGAGAGAGAGTAAACTAAGTAAATACTACTATAGACCTTAATATTAATATATACCTAGTACTTCTAATATAGGTATAGATTATAAGGAATAACTTATTTATTACCTATTATTATGGTTTTATTAGGCTTTATAAAATATTTAACCTTAATATAGATATTATTAGCTTACTATTAGTATTCTAGATAGGTATCATTATAAATAAAAATCTTATTAATAAAGGGCTTTAGGAAGTACTTTAAATACTATAAGTAGCCATTATAGTCCTCTATATATAAAGAATTAGATTATATTTACTATAAGGATAATATATTATATAATTAATAATAATATTATATTACTAATGGCTGGTAGGGCTATTAAGGTTGGGGATCTTAATATATATAACCTTATTAATCTTTTTAGGTATATTATAATAAGGGCCACCTTTAAGCTAGAGTAATAAGTAAATATAAGATATTTTATATTTCTAATACTTAATTACATATATATGCCTAATATAGACCTGGAACCCTATTATAAATCATTTTATATATAAGGTATTAAACTTTATTTTAAAGACTTAAATTATTAAGTTAGACTATTATATTAAGTTTATATAGGAATATTATAATTATTAGTAATAACTTAGCCTAAATCTTATGCTAATCAGGATTAATAATATAACAAAAAAATTAGTTTTTTATACTACTATATAACAGCCATAGAATTTTAGTAGTATTACTATATATACTACATACATTATTATAATAAAAGAAGCTAGAGCTAGTAGTATAATATAATAATTAAGAGATCTAGGATCTTAGGTATCCTAGAGCTATAGAGTTCTTAGTATAACTCTATTTAAATAAGATATTGATTAAAATAACAGAACTCTAATCTATTTACTTTAATAAATAACTAAATATCTATAACATATTATCAAAAGAGATATACTATAATAAAGTATATTAAAGGAGTTTCTCTAGATATTATCAGAGTTATTATTAATAAAAGGCCTAAATAATAATTAGTCTATTAATATAGAAAACCTAATTAGACCTTCTAGCCTTATATTTTATTAATAACTTATCCTACTAATAGTATAATAAAGAATATAATTATAATATAGAGATAAATAGATAATAAATATAGGTTAGGTAATAGCTACTATATTACTCTAGCTTAGTTAAATTATCTAAAAAATAGGATCTCTTAGATACTATTAATAGCTTATTTATTTAGAATAAGGAGGGGCTTTATATAAGTAGAGCTAGATATCTTAATAACTAGCCTACTTATATTTATTAGGGATATTAAGGATTTATTAAAGGCTATAAGCTTATAATTATTAGTTTTAATAAATAGATTATATTAATAGCCTATAGGTTTATTAGGTATAAGATATAACTAAAGGGTTAATTATAAGAAATAAGATTTATATAATACTATAAAATCTTATATACCTAATAGAAGACATAATAAAAAGGATTATATTTATATAAGAATAGTTAAGATCTAATATAAGGGAGCAAACCTATTAGAGTAAGGAGAGATTTCTAATATATATTTTTAGAGCCATAGTAGGATCTAGGAAATAAAGCTATATACATATAAGAATAGCCCCATTTAATGGTCCTTATAAATAATAGATTATCCCTTAAAGCTAAAAGATATATATATATTGCCTAGGATATAGATAGGGATTAATATAATAGCTAATAAAGGTATAAGGTAGGGAGGAATTAATTTATTAAATATATTTCTAAAATTATTTACTAAAGAGGAATTTAAATTAAATAACTTATATAAGAGTAAAGTAGGTTCTAAGGTATATTAGAAATCATTAATAAGGAGTCTACTATTCTTATAGTATAAAGTAAAGTAATATTTACTTAGTTTATTTGAGGTATCCTTAGCTTTCTAATAGAGGGCTTTATAAGAAGGATACCTAATATCTATATAGTCTAGCCTTAGTAGTTACTAATAGTAGTAAGAAGACTAATAAAGTAAGGATTTTAGGGTAATATCATAATTTATAGTTACTAATTAATAATAGACTATATAGCAGATATAATAATAAGTACTCTATAAGAGGGAGCTCCTATCTATAATCATTATAGTACTTAATTAAAAGAGACTATTAAGATAAGGGCTTTAATATATTACTTAGCAGCCACTATAAATAGTGTTTTAAAAAGGGGATAGGCTATTAATAAGCTTTATAGTACCTAAGCTTAAAAGGTAACTAATTAGTAGCTATATTAATAGGTAAGGTATAAAGAAAAAGAAATAATAGTAAGGGTAGAAAGTAATAAAGCAAGTAAGGAGACTATAAACTATAATATATATTAAAGAGGGAAGAATATACTAAGAACTATTTATATATCATAAAAAAGACTATATAAGAAATATTATAACAGTATATAATAATAGGACCTAGCTATAACCCTATAATTAAATAACTAAGTTAAGATAGCTATAGACTTAAGATTAAGAAGCTCTATTAAGAGTAGGGATAATAGAATAGAAGTATATAGAGGGAACAGAAGGCATATAAAGAGCCTAGAAAAGAAGGTAATATAGAGTTATCAGTTTAGTAATATAGATTAAAAAAAGGCTAAAAATAATAGCCTAGTATACTAGAAGAAAGAGGCATTAAATATAAATATAGAAAACTATATAAATGGATAGTATAGAGAAATATGCTCCTTAATATATAAGTAGTTATAATAGAAAACTATAGCTTCCTATGGGTAGTAAGCATAACCAACCAATGATAATGGCAGGCACAGTATATAGTATATAGTGTACTGTATATTTGCTTCACTATGTACATAGTTTAGATTAATATCCTAATTAAACTATTATTAAGAGAATAATTTACTAGGTTATAGATAGCTCTTAAACTAAAATAAAGTTATATAGGCTAGACTACCTTATATCTATTATTATATTATAACTATATATATATATATATATATATTAAGTCTAGTGCCGATTATTAAATATCTATTCTCTTACTATTTATCCTATAAATAGTCTAATTTAATAGTAAATAGAATTCAATTTTAGATAAAGATATAATACTCTTTTTTATATCTTTAGCTTAATTATATATCCTTTAGGATATATCCTCTTATAGCCTTATTCTTATTATTAATATATCTAAAAACCTTAGCTTTAGAGCTATCTAACTTCTTTTATTAGTTTTAAAGACTTAGGTTATTTTATATCTTAAACTAATTTCTTTTAGTATTTTAAGGTTTAATAAATATATAAGCTTTTTAATTATAATAATTATAATTACTTCTCTATATTATAGGTTATACTTAAGTAATAATAAGATACCTAAATTATATTTTTTAGTATATAGACTTAATTATATATAAGAGATTAGGGATTAAAAGATTATATTTAATATTATTAGGTTATTACTCTAATTGAGTCTTAGAGAAGAGGATAATACATTATCTAAGACTATAACTTATATTTAATAACTACTAATAATAAATAATAATAAGCAAAAAAATATTATCTTTATAGTATAATAAAAAATTTATTAAATATATAAAAAAAGGGTTAGCTAAGAGGGCTGTAATATAATAAGATATAAGATAAATAAAATAAGATTATTATTATAAATATTTTTTAACCTAGATCTAGGAGGTGATACTGTTTAATAAACCTAGATAATAAGAGAGGTTAAGTCTATAAGTTTAATAAAATGCTCTATAAAGGATAAAATAATTAATATTTATTTTATATTTATAGAGTATAGGTTATTAATATCTTAACTAAGTTATTATTAAAAGAATATTTCATTAAGCTATAGATAGTACTTAGATCAAAATAAAGTTATATAACTTAGACTACCCTATATCTATTACTATTATTAATTATATATATAATGATCTAATACTTATTATTGAGTATTTACCTTATTCTCTTATCTTATTTAAATACCTTATAAATATCTTAGTCTAGTAAGTAGAATTTAATTTTAAATAATAATAAAATACTCCTCTTATATCTTTAGCTTAATTATATACATCACTTTAGCCTTATTCTTAATATATCTAAAAACTTTAGCTTTAGAGCTATCTAATTTTCTTTATTAATTCTAAGGGCTTAGGCTACCTTATATTTTTATCTTAAGCCTATTTCTTTCTTAAATAAAATACTCTTTAAGGTTTAGTAGATATATAAGTTTCTTAATTATAATAATTATAATTATTTCTTTATATTATGGGTTATACCTAAATAATAATAAGATACCTAGATTATACTTTTTAATATATAAACTTAATTATATATAAGAAATAAGGATTAAAGAGATTATACCTAATAATATTAGGCTATTACTCTAATTAAGTCTTAGCAAAAAAAGATAATACCTTATTATGTAGGACTGTAATCTACAACGTAATTCCCGGCCTAGTGGTTCATCCTCTGAACCCTCTCAATATTTGAAGCCTTTCAAACAACGAAAACGATCATATTTTTATATAAATTAGCTATCTAGGGTGCTACAGGCATTGACTCCTTCTATGCCCTACTATATGATACTTATTGTACCTTATAGCATGCATATAGGCACCTATAAGTCTGTCTCAGCCTCTATGTCCTAAGTAACCCTAATATCTTCCTTAATAGCCTAAGCAAGCTGTTTAGCTTCCTATATAGTTAATGAAATTATAGAAGATAGCTTTTAATTCTTGATTTTTTACTTTATCTGCTTATTTATAGCCTATAGATCATGGTTCTCCTTTATAAGGAGAACTATACTATATATTGCTATCTGGCAGCCCTTTATAAGCTGATTAAGGGCTATATCTATAGGGCTTAGAGGGCTCTATATATAGCATTTTAATAGTGCCTTAATTCTTACTATAGTTATAATTTAATAATATTATAAGGTATCTCTGGTACTTAATTAGCCCATAGATTATTATGACTACTGCTAAAAGGTATAAGCATCTTATTTAAATATAAAGCTAAGATAATACCTAATCTAAATTAAATAAAACTAGTAGCTGCAAATCTATTACAAATATTATTAGGTTTAAATGCCTCTATATATATATATAGGTAGGCTATAAGGAAGTCTTACTTATTAATATATAATTAATACTAACTTATATACTATTCTTAGTAAAGGAGTAGTCTATTTACCTTATTTAGAGATCAATGTATTAGCTATAGTTTTTATAGAAGAAAGTCTTAGAGCTGCTCTATGTTTATCTATAGATATTATCTATTACTTCAATGAATCCTCCTTAGTAGTAGTTAATCTATAATAA
>NW_027192515.1:1990-4090 GCF_041956645.1 Rasamsonia byssochlamydoides | reverse complement strand
TTTATAGTTATTTAATTAAGGACTCTATAAAGCTATTATTAGAGAGTAATAAGAGGGATATTANNNNTATATATATATATATACTGCTATGCATATTATCTTGATTTGACCCTTCTTTAATATATTTATTATAAGAAGGACCCTGCCTCCCTGATTTTAGGCTTTTTCCAGCATGTTTTTTAATAGAGCTTTGGTAAAAAAAAGTGGGTTATTGAGTAGTAGGTTGATGAAAAAGTTGAAGGGGTTCAGTAGGTGAAACACTAGGCCGGGAATTACATTATCTAATAATTATTAATAATAAATTATGTATTATTTTCTAATACTCCTATTACCTAACCTTAAGAGTAGGGATTCTATTATTTTTAATTATTTTTAAGTACTTCTATTATTATTATTTTCATTATTGTAAGCCTTATTAATAATCTTAACAATATATCCTTTATGATTACTTCCTCTTATATTTAAATAAAGTTATAGGGATAAGGGAGTATTTTATATAATCTTATAATATAGTTTATTTATTTAATTGAGGCTGATTCAAGTTTTGCTTTAAAAAACTAGTTCCTTTTAAAAAAAGGAAAATGCTATACTTAGTTCTAAACTAAAAGGTATAATAAAACAAGTCTTTATTAAAGTTATCTAAGTTAGGCTCTTAGCTATAAGTCTAGAATAGAATAATATATTTATATAGGTCTTCTCTAGCCTTATAATATTTTTCTTAAAATAATTAGCTTTTAAATCTATTAAGTTAGAATTATACCTTATCCCTTAGATAATTCTAGTGAAAAACATGGTTATGGAGATCCATATTGAGTAATGAGATGTTGGTTGATTAAAAGAAACTATCGAAGTAGGAGGTATTAATAATTTATAAATATAATTCTTGGCATTCTTTAGAGTTATGTTTTTCTGCTCTATTCCTACCTAAGTTATTTAGTGAAAAACACTATATATAGGTTATGAATGTATAGGTGGTATTAGTAAGGAGTTGGTTAATTAAGAAACTAAGCAAGAGGTATTAATGATTTTTTATATATAATTCTTAATATTTTTAGTTACATTTTTCTATTCTATTCCTACCTAAGGTATTAACCTAAAATATTTAATTAGTAGCTCAACAACTTAGCTAATTTTATTTATTTTATTACTCTTATTGAATAGTTAATGAGCTATTACTTTTAATAAGCTCTTATACCTTTTAATTCTTATAACTTTTAAATTCTATTATTCTTAAGCTCTATTTAATCTATATTACTATTTTATTAAGTAGATATAACCTTTATTCTTAGATTACTAGTTTTTTAAAAAGGTAAGTTATTAATTATTTAATATAGATTTTATTATTAATATTACCATATAAGAAACCCATTTTTATATCTATTTATTTAATTTCCTAGTTTAATACTATTATAATAGTAAATAACACCTTATAGCTTATTAATTTAATTATTAATATAAATATCTTATTATAATTAATTCTTGTTTTTATTTAAATTAAAGCCTTAATAATTTACCTAGCTTTAAACTATAAGATCTCTTTATTTAGCCCTTATTTAATCTTATATACCTATTTACCTTTCAATACTTTCTCTTTTATAAGGGCTTTAACTAGAATCTACATCTTATTTTTTTTAATAATAATTTAGGTTCTTTTATTATTATCTCTAGCTGTTTCTCTTTATTTAGATCTTTTTATATATTTTTAAAGGGTTTTTAGCTTAAAGGCTTTAATTAGTTTAATAACTAGCTATATTATATAGAATATAAGTTTATTTAATAAGTTTAATAAAAAGGATTTATAATAAATTATTAGAATAATAATATAAGTAATAATTTAGTAATTAGTCTCTTATAGAATTATTATCTTTTATAAGCTTAATATTAAGACTATTATCTCTTTATATATTCATAAAATTATTATCCTTTATATTTATTATAAGGGCTAATAAGATATCCAGGGGCTTTCTTAAATAATAATTAAATCTTTAGCCCTTGGGGTCACCTAGATAATTATTCTCTTTTTTAAANAATAACCTATAAATATTTTTATAGTAGCTTTAACTTTATTCTTAAGTATATAAAGGTTATTTTATATTAAAA
>NW_027192515.1:0-1983 GCF_041956645.1 Rasamsonia byssochlamydoides | reverse complement strand
TAAATATTTAAATACTAAACAATCTTTTTATTAAGTATAAAGAGTTAATATATTTAATTATCTTTCTAGCTAAATAGTTATAAGTAATAGTCTCTATATTCATTGGCTTCTTATACTTTTTATTTTTAATAAATATATGTTGGAAGAACTGTGCCTCGGGCACCAAGGCTTTAAGTTCCCTCCAGCCTATGCACCCTTTATATTTGCTTAGAGCCCTAACCCTACCAAACCTATAAATAGCACCTTAAGACTATATATATAGAGATTTTCCTTAGAGTAATAAAGACTAATGATTAAAGCCTTTCTTATTTCTTAATTTAGTAATTTTCCTCTAAGAGGTTATAAGCCTAGCATGGCTTCCCTGTAGTTAACTAATAATAATATTAACTATACTATTAGATATTATTTATAAATAAATTAAGACCTTAAAGACTCAATATTAATATTTAGGCATCCTTAAATCTTACCTCCTTATAATATTAAGTAATTTAAATCAGGCTTGGCCTAACCTAGAGTTATTATTATTAAGTCAAATGAATCCTTTGGAGCAATTAAATAATAAATTGATCTAAATAGTTATATATCTAAAGAAACAAACATAAGTAGATTAACTACCTAAGAACCTAGAATAAAAGCCTTCCTAGACCAAATCCTATAGATAAATAATATAAGAAATATTACTATAGGCACCTAGCTTACTATATAAATTAGTATTAAATCCTTTGCTGTATAAGACATACTAGAGTTAAAGTCAAATATATAGATAACATCATAAACCTAGTTTAGTAGATTATAATTAGCTTAAAAATTAATATAATACTCTATACTTAGAATACCTTCCTAAATATAAGACTATTTCTTATTATTAGAGATATTTATTAAGGCTCTCTATAACTAATATTAAGATCTAAGCTATATAGCTCTTAATATCATATTATTTATTCTTTAAACCCTACTCTTATAAGGTCTCTAAAGCAATTTACTTATTTAGTTAAAGAATTAAGGAATATAAATTAATATTAATAACTATAGAGACTTCTAAAGAAGAATTCTTAAATCTATATTAAGAAGCTTTAGATAAGCTCTTTATAAATTATAATTATACTTCTATACCCCTGTTATGTGCATGTCTGACAGAGTCGTTGGTTCCTGGATTAGTCGTTTTGAAGGATCAAGATGCCTGACTGGTAATAAGGGTTGATGCTATATGCTAATTATAATATAGACTTATGGTAGACTAACTATCATAAAGATAAATATAAATAATAAGGGCCTCTCTCCTTAGGTTAAGAGAATAATAGGAATAACTAAATTAGAGGTATGTATATTAAAACTATATAAAGTATATTAATAAACACCAAGGAGGGCATACTTAATGCCCAAAGGCCCTGCACGGTAAGGTGGTTTGGGGCGAGGAAAAGGTCTAGAATGGTCAAAGATGAGTTTAAAGACTAGATAGGGGCTGTGGCCTATGATTCGGGGTCTGTCATAGCCGAAAGGCTCGGTATGGACGTTAAACTTGAATAATAATAATAATAATAAGTATATTAATAATAATTTATAGTCTTACTAACCCTCTAAATAATTAATAAAGTAATATTTAATAATTTCTTATTATAGATTTTATAATTAAGTTTTATTAGAATTATCTTTTATAAAATGTAATAAATTATGGTTTTCTATTGAAATGGCTCAAAAGATTAAGGAAAAAGGCATTCAGATTCACCTATATTGGGTCCCTGGTCATATGGGTATATATGGGAATGAAAAAGCAGATGAATGCGCCAAATATGGTGCAGAATGGTCCGAGCCTAAACTAGGGCTCCCCTCTCTATTAGTTTCCTAAAAAGGAAGGTAAAAGAGAAGGCCCTAGAGGAATGGAATGAAATATGGCAAAATGCTGAGTAAGGCAGTCACTACAAGCAATTTAATATGAAGCCTGCATGGAAGCCTAATACATATAGGCTCCCTAAGCTCATATGG
>NW_027192514.1:0-30000 GCF_041956645.1 Rasamsonia byssochlamydoides | reverse complement strand
AGCCATCACGAATTTCACTTCGCGTATGACTACATGGCATCAGCTCTGTTAGCCTTTACTGCCAGCAAGAGAAGACCTGAAATGCAAGTGAGAACTATACACTGCAATGAGGCGGTCTTCCCGCAATTTGGCGCAGAGCTTTCGCAAGTCCTTTTGCTGCATGCCAAGAAGGTGAGCAAGATCCTCTGTATGAAGTCTGCGACTTATTAGCCTCTGAGGATGAAAAACTCAGGAGGAAGCATACACAGAGTGTATGAACAGAGCGTCGACCACCAAGACCTGGCGGGTCTCGTAGAAAGCGCGCACCACGCTGCGGATAAGGGTGTACGCGAGATCCATGGCGGTAGTCAACTGTAAGAAGCAAACTCCAGGAGAAGCAAACTCCAAGTTGGAAGGAAAGACAAGTCGAGGCGCGTTTTCTGGACGGATGGCTGAGTCGTCAACCTAGAACAGGTGACCGGACACAAGAGCTCCAGGGCGGAGAAGTGGCATACACATCCTTCTCTTTCTAGCGGCAGCTAAGCGAAGAAAGAGAAGAACGAGAGAGAACTGGGGCAAGGCCTGCTATTGACGTCTGGTCGAGCAGTAGAGGCTGCTCGCCGTGTAAAGCTGAGACAAAGTCGAAGGCGGACGAGACAAGCGCCGAGAGATCACGAGGCTGGATCGGCCCTAACGCCACCGCCTGCCTGTTCCGGTTAGCGAACAGGGTCTCGACGCTAGTGTTGTTTCAGTCTAGCTTCGACAGGATTCCTGCAGGTGAGGTTCTTCTGCGGAGTACCAAAAGCCCGCAAACACAGGCCGGAAGAATTGCGATCTGGCAGAGACGAACTCTATGCGTTGCCACCTCTTGGGAAATCTCAGGTGCGCCCGCTTTTCGTCGATTTTCAGAGCGCAACCCAGTTGTCTGGCCGAAGCGCCTTTCTACTCCCGCCGATTTTTACAGACTGAACACTTACCTCAGATCGGACCGCAGACAGTCCGGGAGCCAGAATGGGTGAACGAAGAGGTCACAAGAATAAGAAACGAGATTTGGGAAGGAATGAATATGAGTATGTAGAACCTTTCCTAGTCCGTTGGTTTTGTAAAGATTAACTGACTAAATAAAGGCGGCAAGCAATAGATAAAAGAGCCAGAAATGAAGAGCAGCAGGAAGCAAAAAGACGGAAGCTTGACCAAGGAGAAGAGCCAAAGCTCCCCATCTATGCTACTCAATTTTCTCCGGAGGAGATTGCTGCGGAGGAAAGGCGTCCTAAAAAGAAGGTCGCTGTGTTGCTGGGCTACTCCGGCACTGGCTATCATGGAATGCAATTGTGTGTTTCACTTCTAACTAGTCTATATTTGTCCGGCATGAGCTGACGGCCTGCAGGAGTGAGACACAGAAGACCATCGAGGGCGAGCTTTTCCCTGCCTTTGTCAAAGCGCGTGCGATTTCGAAAGCCAATGCGGCTGATCCGAAGAAGTCATCGCTCGTGCGATGCGCGCGTACGGACAAAGGGGTCCATGCAGCGGGAAACGTTGTGTCGCTGAAATTGATTGTGGAGGATCCAGACTTGGTGCAGAAAGTAAACGAACATCTCAGCCCGCAGATCCGGGTATGGGGTATTCAGGTGACGAACAAAAGCTTCAGTTGCTACCATATGTGCGACTCCCGCATATACGAGTACCTGATCCCGAGCCATTGCTTCTTGCCGCCACACCCGAGTACATATTTGGGTAAGAAGATTGTAGAGATCGCGGAGCAGTGCGGTGACACAGAGGCTCTCCGAGAACGACAGCAGGAAGTGGCGACCTTCTGGGATGAGGTTGACGAGCGGGACATCAAACCAATTCTGGAGGGGCTGCCTGAGGACCTCCGCAGGTTAGTTCAGAGGGCGCTCTATATAGACGAGGATACAGTCTCGTTTGAGAAGAGTGAGGCAGAGCAGACGGAGCAGACGGAGCAGACGGAGCAGACGGAGCAGCCAGAGCAGCCAGAGCAGCCTGCTGAGAGCGTGCCTTCGGAAGGACAGGAACAACCCGCAGCTTCAGACACGGCGACTTCTGAAAACAAACCGAAACTCACCGAATCGCAAAGGTCAATGATCAATGAGGCCATCAAATCCATCAAGGCAGCCTATCTGAAAGCCAAGCGGACCTACCGAATCGATCCAACCCGTCTCCGCCGTCTGCAAGAAACCCTGGACAAATATGTCGGTACCAAAAACTTCTACAACTACACGATCCAGAAAACGTACAGCGACCCCTCGGCGAAGCGCGTCATCAAGTCGTTTGTCGTGAACCCGAACCCCATCGTCATCAACGGCACGGAATGGCTCAGTCTGAAGGTCCACGGGCAAAGCTTTATGATGCACCAGATCCGGAAGATGGTCGCGATGGCCGCGCTGGTGGTGCGATGTGGATGCGACCCGAACCGCATCGTCGACAGCTACGGTCCGACCAAGATCGCCATCCCCAAGGCGCCGGGCCTGGGTCTGCTGCTGGAACGACCCATCTTCGACTCGTACAACAAAAAGGCGAAGGAGTTCGGCAAGGAGAAGATCGATTTCAGCCGGTATGAGAAGGAGATTGAGGAATTCAAGCAGCGCGAGATCTACGACCGGATCTTCCGCGAGGAAGAGGAGACCAATTCGTACGTACCTGAAGACTTCTATTTCCCTGATTTTTGACTATGTCAACGAGAATCTTTCTAACGCGCTATTAATTTTAGTTTCGGCTCTTTCTTCAACCACATCGATCACTTCACGCAGGAAGAATTCCTCTACGTGACGTCCGGGGGTATTTCGGCCGCGAAACCGCGCCACCAACCTGCAGCGGCAAACGACGCTGCCGCATCACAGAACGAAGGAGGTAAGGACGGAGCAGAAGCAGAGAAAACAAAAGAAGGAGAAGGCGCCGCAGCCGTCGCTGGAGAAACCCAGCCAACGCAGCCCCGAAAGACGCAAGAGGAGGCCCTCGCAGCCGTAGAATCAGACTCGGAAACCGAGGACCGACTCCCCGATGGTGGCGAGGAGGGTGGATAATCGCATGCCATAACAATAACCGAAAAATTTTTTTTAATTTGGTATCATTTACATGATACGATAGAATAGAATACGTATCTAGATACAGATACGGTACGGTACTAGATTACTGTTATGCTTTAGTTTTAAAAAGAAAAGGAAAAAAATAGATAAAGTGACACTATATGTACTGTAATGTACATAGATAGATAGCCGTTTGAAAAAGCATCTGAAAAAGCAGTTTTCATTTCACCGAACTCATTTTTGATGATTACCCAAATCTATCCATCTAATCTCACGTGGATGGAGAAGGGAGCCTAACCCAACCCATCACATCCATCGGGATGCGTATGTCGTTTGTGTTTGTGTTTGTGTTTGTGTTTGCTGTCGTTGGACAAACGAAAAAAGGCGAAAAAAAAAGTCTGCCTACCGTACAGTCCCTACCTAATCTTCATTTTTTACTCCGTCAGTGTCCGTGTTTAAGGAGAGAGAGGGAGAGGCAAGTACCCGAAGGAATGAGTAAACGAAGGTAGATAGGGATATTTATTTATTCATTGGCGGGAAGCTTTTCATAAGCCTGCTTTTTTGCACTTCTGCATTATTTGTAGAGCATGTACATGCATGTATGTACATACACATTAGGTCGTTCATTAATCCATACTTCCTTTCTATTTCCACAATGACGGGTTACGATTCGTTTGATTCGACCACGACAAAGAAACTTCATTCAATTCAACCATTTTCGACTCGTTTGACACTCGTTCATCAGATACAAGAGCAAAAAAAAAAAGAGAAAAAGAAAAAGAGGAGAGGACTTCAACTCATAACATGACATGCATCAGAAGCGGAACTCCAAGAAGGGCAAAGGAAAAAAAAAGGGAACAAAGGGGCTTGCGGCAAAAGACATGGACCGAGACTTGGAAGTGAAAGGGGGGAAAAAGTGGCTGTGGTGGGCCATGGCAGTCTCGTTATATCTTTCCCAGGACTGGTTCGTTCATTTTTCATCTTCATGGCTCGTTCATTGGAAAGTTGTTGGAAACCCGAAATCCGAAACACGACAAAGCAAAAATAACAAAACCAACCGAAACAGAAAGGAGTGGACAGGGTAAAACAAGATAGCAAAGCAAACGCTCAAGACATAACTAGCGACACGGCTTGTAAATGTCCAAGAGGAGTGAGGATCAAGAAAAAGAGAAAATCCCGAAAAAGCATCGCTAGCCAAAAGGCAAAAAAAAAAGACAAGGAAACAGGCATATGATGACGACAGAAGTGCAGCGGCTGAAATGGTCGACAAGATTACACATCCTCACAGGACTAAAGGCGAAATCACCAAATCACCGATCGAGCCTTTTCTCGACGGCTCTCCAGGATGCGGGCCTGAGGCTGAGAAAGATGGTGTTGATGTCGTGGTCTAGTCTGTTGAACAGGCTCCTCCTGCGCCTTGGGCGTCGTCAGGGCGGGAGCCTCCTTTTTGGGAGGTTGACCGGCAGCTGCAGGACCGTTACCCAAGAGACGATCAGCAGCTTCTCGTTTGGCATTCATGGCTCTTTCGTGCCGCAGGACAAGCTCCGTCCAGGCCTTGACTTGTCCACTGCCTGCTGCATAGCCCTTTCCGACTACCTCTGAGAGAACCTTCATCCAGCCTTCCTTCTCAGGACGACTATCCGCGTAGAAGTCAATAACCTCCCCATTCGCAAACCGGATCCGGAATCCCTCTTCGACAAACATGTAACCCTCCTCTTCTTCGGCGAATGCGGACTTGCGGCGACCACCTCCCTTAGTCGATGTCTCCTTCTGAGTTAGCGCAGTCTTATCATCAATCAGCTTCGCAGCCTTGGCCAGATTGATGGTGGCGCGCGGCTGGCGAGTCACTTCATGATAGGCTGTCAACTTGGATCCTTGCAGTCGGAAGAAACGTCGTCGCCAGTACTGTAAAAGATTCGTTAGCCCAAAGCTCCAGCTAAAGTGATGAACCAGGCGAACTTACAGGACAATCTCCGCCTTGCTGAGATAGGAATCCTTCCCAAGTCCGAGCTGCTGCGTTCTCGGCCTCCCGCATCTCTCGGATACATGCATTCATGCTCTTTGGCATATCTTCATCCTTGGCGCCTTTAGGCTTGGGCACATAAAGGAGCTGCAGTTCCAAGTTGCCGATCTTGTAAGGGGGCTTCTTCTGTACTACATTAGTAGTGCTACTCTTCTTGCTCTTCAGACTCGTGGGCTCCTCGACTGCCCATTCGTTGAAGCAGGACACCTGCACGCTATACGGCCGACCAAACGCGTGTTTCTCGTGGTCGCTCAAGCATACGTATGCGCGGGCAAAACTGCCATCACGGTCCACTAGTGTTCTCAACTTGTCCCAGGGGCCAGCGTTTGCTTTGGCGTCCGCCTTCTGCTTTTGCTGTTGCTCCAGCTGTTGTCTGAGCTCCATTTCCTTACGCTTTCTGGGGGACGCAAACACCCGGCTGAACGTGGAAGTCTTATGCTTTACTGGAGAGGAAGGGACTATCGACTCCCGGGGTTGTTTCAGCATCGTGCCTTCGACCTTCATCTGAAGTGTCAATTGGAATTCCAGCTCGTTCTGGACAATGAGTTCAAACTCTTGGCCAATTGGAGCGGAATTCCCGAGTTCCAGCCACGACGTCGTAACACAGTGGAGACCATTGTCTAGTGTCAACGAGAAATACAACCGTTCTCCTGAAATTCCTGTCAGTTGCAATGTGAATAATACATGACAAATGGCTTACCTTTCGGGAGCGGCAGGTCAAGGTCTTTCACGGCAATGACCTTGACAAACAAACGCCCTCTTTCCTGTCCTTCCTCATAGTGCTCCGTTGCAGCGTGCGCGTCAATTTCGTCGATACCAGGCTGAGCATCCTGAACACTACTTGACATGCCTGGCAGAGGAGGAACGACTCCCCCGGAAGGCTTCTTCTTGAGGGCACCGCCACCCGACTTCAAACTCTGACGACGGGTCTTTGGATTCCATGGCTCAGCGGTCCAGGTCGGCTGGCTAGTCTTGCGAGGTGAAGGATTTGCTGGCTTCGTCCTCGACGGGTCCGCTTCCGCGTCTGGGTTCGAGGGTTGAGATTCGTCATCGTTGTGGCTGCTAGCAATAATGACTTTCGTGTTTTGTCGCATGAGATAACCTCTCTGTCCCATAATATTTTTGTCAGCTATAACTGCTCCAGCTGGGGCGAATGGTTGGGCTCCAATGTATTCTGCTCCACGGGGTGCTTGGGGTTCATTGTCCTGGGTACACTTCAAGATGCATGGGTTACATCTCTGGGAGAGGGCAAATTCAAACGCAACCTTTTGGGCCTCAATAACGCGATCAAATTCCTTGTCCAAACCGAAACCAAGGCTTTCGCCACTACTCAACGGGATGTCGAGCTTGACGAGGCTGCTCTGGCGCTTTGCAACAGCAGGTGTAGGGGCCTGGGGAGGGAGGTCATCTGAAGAGCCCTCATCCGATTCCTCTGGGATATCTTCGGTCGAACTATCTTTACGATCGGGTTCTGGCTGTCTGAGAGATGGCATTGGCGGCGGTTCTTGACCGCTCACCTTCCGGCGAGCCGCAGCCATGGACTGCACATCCGCAGGGGTCAACGAAGGGCGAGTCTTCAGTCCAGTTCCGGGTGCCTTTATGGTTGCAATTGGTTCGGGGACGGGTTCTTCCTCTGACGATTCATCTGCTGATTCATCTGCTGCTTCATCCGCCGATTCATCCTCCGGCTCATACGATATCGGGTGTCGGATGACAGATTCAGGCGTCGACGGCTCTTCTTCAAAGTCTCCACTCTGGTCTTCTGGTGTCATGGCACGTTGAAGGGATTCCCTGAAGTTGGCCAGACCCATGTCGTCCTCCTCAGGCGCGTCCGAGCATTCTTTATCCAATGATCTCCGAGGACTTGCGGTCTCTGCTCTATCATCTTCGCTGTTGGTGGATGCGGAGAACTCGTTATGGTGATCATCTACAGGCGCTCTTTCAGGGGCATGCTCCTCAGTTCGGTTCGTGGGCACCGGCGTAGTCTGGCCGACTCCAGACCCGCTGGAGAATCGTCTCCGTTCAGGTAATTCCTCCGTGGATTTTCGTGAATAGTGACTTTGATCATCGTCGTCAGGTTCGTGTTCATCAGATTCGTGATATTCTGGGATGGCATAAATATCTTCGTCGTCAGTCTGTTCTTCTTTCACGAGTGCATCGGCTTCATCGTCAACCTCAAGTGATGGTATCGGAACGTCAGGGTCGTAATGCGCCAGGTGAGCTGGGCTAGAAGATGGCTGAGAAGAATATTCATAAGACTCATCATAACTCATGTCGCGCGTGTTCTTAATATTCCGAAGAATCGACTCCCTCGAAATACGAGGTGGTGTTGACATGTCATCAAGTGCGTTAGAATCATCTTCCTTCCTGTCGAATTCATGTCCATTGCTCTCCTCCTGTGCTCCAGCTCGTCTCATTCGTCTCTCTCGCTCCCTCTCCGCGTCGGATTGCGGACTACCTTGGTCCTGCTCTTGCAGCATCATTAACCGGAGTCTGTCCTCCAACGTCATTGAACCACGGCTCATTTCGCTTATCTCGGTTTTGGAATAGGAAGCAGGGCCAGGAGGAGATGGCAGGGCGCGTTGGCCGCTGCTACCAAGCTCGAAGGCGGCTGAAAGCCTCGCTGAGGGACTGAGGTGAGGGGATTGATTGGAAGGTTTGGAGGACGGCAGGGGAGGCAGAGGCCGTCGTTCGCCATTCGAATCAAGAGTGTCTGGATTGGGGCTGCCGTGCTCTTCAACAAATGGATCTTCCTCCCCTCGCACCAGCTCGTCGTTAGCGGAATCCGGGCTCATGAATCGCCAGTCTTCCGGAAGCACGACTGGTGTCTTCTCGACGTCTTCAAGTGAAGCATCAAAGCTGTCATCGTGATCCAACGAGGAATCACGGTCAAAACTGACGTCGGCTTCTTCTTCATCCGAGTCATAGCTTCCGTCACGCGATTCGGACGCAATCGAAGACGGATCCGGTGTAGTCATTTCATATTCATTAACTTGAGGTGGTGCGGCGTCAAAAGTCACGCTTTTGGCCTGTCGGGACTGGGCTTGTTCATCAGCGAACCGCTGGGGGTTCGGTCCACCGTCGCAATCAGTCCAGATCTCCTTCTGCGGGTCGAAAGGCTTGCTGCCGAATCGAGTGGCCTTTGACAGCGACGACTTTGCAGGAGATGCCTGACCTTTGCTAGGTGTAGGCGGTCTTTGCGAAGGAGGTTGTGGAGAACTGGCCGCTTCTGCCGCTTTATTCTGCCCGGTCTGTCTCACTGGAGACGCCGGCGACTTGGAATGGAAAGGACGGCCGCTTGCCAACGGGCGATTCAAGACGGGCAGATGAGCAGGGTCATACTCTTGTTTCTGTTCACGAGCGAAGATTTTGCTGTTCTTCACGCGTGAGGCGCGTTTGAGTTTCTCAAGAGAGGGCCGCTTGGACGGCGTATACGAACCCTCCGGGTCATAGGGTTTCGCATTCTCTGAATTCAGCGACTGGAAGGATGAATTCGAATCGCGACCCTGCCAGAACAGGCGGGGCGAAGATGGATTGTAAGGAGACGAATCAAAGGGCGATGAGCTCATCATCATCTGATGGTGGTCAGCGAGTAAGCTTCCAAGCAGTCCAGGGTGTACTTACCTTAGTTTTCTGATTCCAGCTGGGAGAATTCCTGCGCTGAGACATAGGGCTCAGCTCCGACAGCGGACGCGGTCCCGTGCCGTTTCCCATCTTGGAGTGATATGGCCAGATGCAGTCGTCTCAGTTGTGAAAGCAGTTTCTAGACGCTGTTAGTCCGCGTTGAGAACGAGCCCGCCTTGGTAGCAGAATTGCAGGTCATAGTGAGAAGTCAAAACAGCAGCAACCCTAATAAACGCATCTGTTCTCGCAACGAGTACAACAGGCCTACCTCGCTGTAGGTTGGAGATGAAGCAAACACCGCTGGCGACGTTGAACGACAATGCGTTGAACGACAAGAGGTGTAGGCTAAAAAAAGTGCTCAGCGAGCGTTATGTGGTAATCAGTTACGTGGACTAAAATGGCGATCGCGGTTGGAATGTTATTGCGTAGTTAGAATGTATTGAACTCGACGCTGGTCAACACAGGCGCCTGAAGCAAATAATCAATGTTAAACTAAGAGCAGGCACGACCGTAGAAAACGTGTCCACCTGCCCTTTGAAAGCGAAAGACAAACAACGAAAGGAAAGATTGAAGGTAGAAAGGAAGATGAATAACGAAGAGATATCCTTGAGAGAGACGATGATAATCAGCTAAATAAAGAAGCGTATCGAGCGAGGCTTGATGTTGACCCGCGGAACTCGCGCGTCTCCCGGGCAACGCGATCCTCGATCGCCGGTCCCGTGCCGCCATGACATGTGACTAGTTCAGGCTGCTGTTCCTTATCCGGCTTAGCGCCCGGCCTGGCTTCTCCGCGTCTTGGCGTCCAAAATTTTAAATTTATTTTATTTTCTGGCCCGTTCACGACGGCATCCTTATCGCCTTGACAGTCCCCTGTGACCTGGCAGCATGTTCGTCTCCAGGTCTGTCTGTCTTTGGTGCCAGAGCAGGGTAGGGGCTCTCGGTCGACCCGCACCCCCCACCCTGCTATCGCCATGGCAGATCTCCCGATCCGTGTCATCTGCCCGGCTGCGTCGAAGGGCCGCCAGGATGACGCTGTCGCCCAATGTCGCCAAATCCGATGTGAAAAAGGAAAAACGGGCTCGCAGTGACCAAGGCCCATGGGGGAATCTCAACCAGACAGAGGCTCGCATCCGTGGCGAGCCCAGGCCCAGGTCAAAAGCGGAGATCAAGCGGTCTTCGGGCGGGCGAGAGGAGGAGACGGAGAAGAAGAAAGAGTCGCCTCTCTACAAAGCATTGAAGATGCAGACTGCGTTGGCACCCATAGGATACGGCCTGAGGATGGCCATCAAGGAGCGCATTGCGAATATCACCAGTTTCGACCAGTTTGATCTCCTGCCTGTTGTGCGAGATTCGATCTTTACCCAGGCGCTTCCCGGCCTCGTTGACGTCACTCCAACTCCCGTGCAGCGCATTGCCATTCCGGCGTTACTGGAGAAGGACGGCAAGAAAAAGCCAGCCAAAAAGAAGAAGGAGGAAGAGGAGGGGGAGCCGACCTACAGTCAATACCTCCTGGCAGCGGAGACCGGGTCGGGAAAGACGCTCGCATATCTCGTCCCGGTGATCGATGCGGTCAAACGGGCTGACCTGGCTGAGAAGGAAGAAGAGGAGCGAAAGAAGAAGGAGGAGGAGGAAGAGAGGAAGAAAAGATTGAGTCAACGGATTTTCGAGCTCGAGCCGCCGCCGCTTTCGGAGAACCTCACCACCAACGCAGGACGCCCGAAGGCGATCATTCTGGTTCCGACGTCGGAATTGGTGGCTCAGGTCGGTGCCAAAGTCAAGGCATTCTCCCACACGGTCAAACTGCGCACGGGTCGCATCTCGTCGGTGGACTCGGCCCGTAAGATCCGCAACATTGTCTTCAACCCGAAGGGGATCGATATCCTTGTATCGACACCGCACCTGCTGGCCTCGATTGCGAAGACCGATCCGTATGTGCTGAGTCGGGTGACGCACCTTGTCGTAGACGAAGCGGACTCTCTCTTCGATCGGTCGTTCTCACCCACCACTACTGAGATCATCGACAAGGCGGCGCCATCGCTCAAGCAACTCATCCTCTGCTCTGCCACGATCCCGCGCAGCCTCGATTCGCTCCTGCGCAAAAAGTATCCCGATATCCGCCGCCTCGCAACGCCGAACCTGCATGCGATTCCACGTCGCGTCCAGCTTGGCGTCGTGGACATCGACAAAGATCCGTATCGAGGCAACCGGAGCCTGGCATGCGCGGATGTCATCTGGTCGCTGGGCAAGGCGGGCGACGGCGAGTCTATGGGGCCGTTTGCGTCGTACATGGGTCCGAACGAGAAGAAGATCATTGTCTTTGTCAACGAGCGCGAGGAAGCCGACGAGGTAGCCAAGTTCCTCTACGCCAAGGGGATTGACGCCGTGTCGTTCTCGCGGGACTCGGCGGACCGCCAAGCGGAGATCCTAGCCCAGTTTACGGAACAGAAGCTACCGCCTACTCCGGAAGAGATCATGCAGATGCAGCGGAAGCGTCGTCTGGAGGACTCGTCCGTCCCATTTGAGATGCCGGGACAAGAGGCCAAGCCGGGGCCGACGAAGAGGCTGCCCAACACGAAAGTGCTGGTGACGACGGACCTGGGGTCGCGAGGCATCGACACCCTGCCCGTCAAGACGGTGATTCTGTACCATGTGCCGCACACGACGATCGACTTCATCCACCGGCTGGGCCGGGTGGGGCGCATGGGCAAGCGTGGCCGCGGCATCGTGTTGGTGGGCAAGAAGGACCGCAAGGACGTGGTCCGCGAAGTCCGCGAGGCGATGTATAGAGGGCAGGCGTTGATCTAGTCTCCTCGTCTCCTCTTTTCTTTGATTTTTTTTTGATTTTCTCTTCGACGGTGTATATTACTAGGTAATATATATGAGCGGAATCAGAGTGCGGCCGGCGTTTCGGGAATATCCACTATTGCATACAGGATAATGATCGACTATTCGAGTGTGTAACATTCTATGTACAATAGACAGGATTGATTGATTGATTGATTGATTGATTGAAGGAAAGCTTTGGGTCCGGCAGGCAGGTAGATGTGCTGTACATTATCTTAAACTTGTACAAATAGATACTCTGCTCACGAATCTTCCAATTATTGAACGTCTTGCCTTGAGTTATCTTCCCTAATGCCACGGTCTAATGATCACCCCCGCCGCCGTCTGGCCTCTGACTGATCTTCTCATCCTGATCCCTTCGATCCTTCCTGTTAAATGCCACGACAAACACGATCATCCCAACCATCATCGCCACAGCAAGCCCCACATACATATACAGCAGATTGGGGTCTTTGTACGTCGGGTTCAGGATAACCGCAATCAGACTGCCTACTGCCGCACAGAGCACATCGACCGCCTGGAGCATGCTCTTCATGCTCTTGGGCGCTTTGTTGAATGCGTACTTGTATACCGCCGGCACGGCGAACACCTCCCCAAAGCCCTCGAAGATGTAGATCGGCAGTTGCACCGCAACGCTGACGGCGTTGGGCCGGGCTCCATCGAGGGAGGTTAAGCACTGCTCCGCAACATAAGGAGGGATCGACGCTTGATGGCGCCTAGCCCGAAGCTGATAATGAGCATGGCGACGATCAGGCCCGGCAGATCGGTTCCTCGTTCCAGCATGATGGGAAGGGAGGTGATGAATAAGACCGCCGCTCCCAGCACATAGACACTTGCATCAGCTTTAGCCTTCCTGCGTATGGAGCCGGCGCCAGGAGCCAGACCTGTACGAAAGAAAGACCGTCTTGAAGCGACCAAGGTAGATTCCGCCAGCATCGGCGTCGCATAGGTCACCAGATAGAACACATTGACCAGCGTGGACGCTGTTGCCTGTCCCAGACCGAGGGCACCGGGTCGAAGGGGGTTGTGCGACGAATTTTGGATATAGTTCTCTATCAAGGCTCAGTCTGAGGATGGTTAGATGAGTACATGTTCGACTTGACTCACGGAAAGGCGCCGCGATGGCGTTGAAGGCATATCGTTTGAAAAAGGAGATTCCGACCACTATCCACACCGCACGCGGTACTGGGCTGCAGACGCGTGGTAGCGCCGCTGTGTCATCCTGAGGAACGCCTTCTTGCATGTTGTCGCTTGTCACCTTGTGTTGAGGGAAGGATTAACTTTTGTCGCATCTTGTTTGTTCATATCTGTCCATCTGATGTGTCTGTCTTCTTGTTGAATAAACGGCTTGGCATGGCATGGTCTTTATCGGGAAGACAGCGAGTACTGTAGACCAAACGTGACTCTCTTCTGACTCACAGAGCTCTTTGGCAGACAGGGATGTAACAGACAGAGTTACATGGCAGGAACAACGCCATCTGAGTTAGGTATTAGATCAGAAGACTCATTCCTTGGTCGGACACGCCTTTGCATGCCTGTCAATACAGATGCAAAGAGTCTTTCGTCTTGACCTATGTATTAATACCTTCCCAACCTTCTTATCTTAACCTGTTCATTGTTATTTGGGATATAATCAACTTTAAGAACTAACTTAATTTTTCTATTCCTTTTTTTTTTTTAAAAAAAAAATCAACACTTATAAATCGACTATAAATTATCTAGTATAGATATAAATCCTAAGGATAATTAATCCTGAGGATATATTAAAAGAACTATTAGGTTAAACTTAGTCCAAGTAAATAAGAAAGAAATAAGGATTAAGAATAAGGGCTAGGTTAAGAAATAGGTAGGTATGTGCATATACCATTGGTTAGGGACAAATAAATAAGTATTAATACGTAGTAGGATCTTCTTACTAAAAAGAGACTTATTTGAAAAAGGAAAAAAAAATCATAATAATACTAAGAGAGAGAGACAGAGAGAAAGCAAATCCATAGAAGAATTCAAAGTAATATATATGCCTTGGAAGCTAAAAAAAAAGACAAGAAAAAAATAATTATTAAAGCTAGGGGGTCAAAGGCCCCCTACTCAGCTGAAGGCATGTTCTTTTTCTCCCCTAAAATAATAAATAATATTTTGCTCTAAGCACAAACACGAGAAACAAGTGGAGCAAGCCCTACTATAATAAGGCTTGTATATGTTTTCTAAAGAAGAAAACTCGCAGATAATAAGATAAGTTAGGTTTACTTGGATGAGAAAAAAAAGGTAGCATATCAGATATGCTTCTAATACTTGTTTCATTTTTCATTTTTATTTTATTTTACAGTTTTATACCTAGGCAGTCATATAGTTAACTGCGCGGTACAATTGTGGTGAGTGGATTGCGGAGTAGAGCCGGCTGCGGAACAAGGACGGAAAGGGAAACGGAGCGAAACCCTAACTACCTAAGGTACTGTTATCTAGATTTCAGGACCAACGCTTCCCTTTAAATAACATAAATAACATAGGTAGGGTAGGGTAGGGTAGATACATAACTCAAGCACAGCTACGCGACATCAATTCTAAAATTCATGTCTAACAGTTGATTGGTCGATCGATCGATCGGTCGACATTATGTCTTCATTCTAGATATTCATTACATCCTGGCAGGGATTCCTTTCTGGTAGAATACTGTCACTTTCATAGCGCGCACTTCGTACATTTCATCCACTTCATACGGCCAACCCTTCCTTCTCCCCAGCCAAACTCTCCACGCCACCACTCGTCTTCTCTCGAAACTCCCTCTCCGCTTTCCACGCAAGGCAGCTCTTGCTCGAGAAGAGGATATCCAATTGCTCCAGGTGTCGATTTGCAGTTTCTAGTTCATAGACATCCCATTAGTACATATTCATTCAGTCTCCCAGACACTCGGGTGCCTGCTGCAAACTCACCGACATAGAACAGCGATATCGGCACCAGCATCGCCAAATTCACCAACGCAAACAGGATAAACACCCAGAAGCCGATGGCGTCGATCAGGTACGGGATGATCTCGTTGATGGTGCCGCCGGCGAGGGAGAAGGCGATGGTGGCCAGCGCGGCGCCTTTGCTGCGGCTGGCTAGGGGGAAGACTTCGGTGGGATAGACCCAGCTGGAAGTCGTCAGAAGAGAAAAAGCAAGGTAAAGGTCAAGGACACCAGAGTGGCCAACTTACCACGTCGTCAGCCACGTACTGCCGTAGATAAAAGTATAGATGTACAAAATGGCAGCAACGCCCGCCCCATAGCTACTAGCCTTGGCAGGGTTACTGGCGGTGTTGGCAAGCGTCTCATGGGACAAGACGCCCCCAACAATCAACACGATCCCCATCAGCGAACACCCGATGAGCATCATCTTCCGCCGCCCGACATGGTCACACAGATAGATCGAGAGCGCCAGACTGGCGATGTATCCGAACCAGTTCCCGCCCGCGAGCAGTGCAGGCTTGTCGCCCGTGAAGCCTGACAGAGCAAACATATTGGGCGCGTAGACGCTGATGAAGTCGATCCCCGTGCATTTCTGCATGATCTGGACGCCCGCGCCGAGCAGCACCCTCCGACGGGTATGCAGCTTATCCTTCTGGAAGAGCATGCTGTAGAAACTGGCCGACGTCGACGACGCTTCTGCCTTGATCGCGAACAGGATTTCCTCCATCTCGCGGTCGATGGGCTCGGTGCTAGCATCAACGCGGCATCGCTCCAGCACGGCACGAGCCTCTCGCAGATTGCCCGTCTTGGCCAGGTAGCGAGGAGATTCGGGGTAGAAGGGCGCGGCGGCGAGGATGATGAGGAGGAAGATAATCTGGAAGCCGAGGGGGAAGCGCCAGGCAAAGGATTCGCTGCGGGTTTTGACGCAGGCGAATTCCATCCAGTAGACACTTAAACGCAGTCAGCAGGAGCCTTGCTAGAGAGACTGTATTATATATGTGCTCACATTGCAGACCCCGTCATCGCCAGCGTGAACTGAACAGCAACAAAAGCGCCTCGAAGGTGTGGATCAGCGAGCTCAGACGTCCAAACCGGAACGGTCGTATTCAGATATCCACATCCAATCCCGCTGATGACACGCGCAAACGCGAGCCAAGCGATGTTCTGCGCAGAAGCCAAGAGGGCAGCTCCCAGGATTCCCCAGATACAGCCAATTTGAACCGTCTTTAAACGGCCAATTGCGTCTGCTGTGTAGCCAACGAGAAGAGCACCTTTTCCAGAGATAAGCTACGCTACTGATCACACAGGCAAATAAAATGATCTGATTGCTGGATACATACCAATCGCGAACCCCCCAAACCACAAACTGACCAACCCCCCAATGGCAGCAGCATCGCGCGCACTCCCACTAGCCACGCCCATGCGCAGTTGATAATCCGGGTTGTTGTTGACCTGGCTCATGACGGCGGTATCATAGCCGAAGAACGTGATGGCGCATCCGGCAAAGGCGAAGATGGCGTATGTCATGGCCCGACCGCGCAGGCGCAGGCATCGCGAGGGCGAGTAGCCACCGGGGATGTACTTGGCGAATGCAGATTCCGCTGGAAGAAATAAAAGAGTTGCATGAGTGGTTGTCCCCAAGCTAGATATATATGAAATTGATTAGGGATATACTTACGACGGAAGATATCTGCTTCCACGTCCGCCGTTGGCAGATTGTCTTCAACGTATTCGACATCTTCTTTTGGGTTATTCGCCTCCATCTGAGCTGCTCGTGAACAATAACGTCAGGGAGGGTGAAAAAAGAGGGCGAAACTGAGGGTCACGCCTCCAGAAATATTATGTGCCCTACCTGGGCAGCTAGCAGATACCATTTCGGACTTTTGCCGAGATCAGAATCCATACTAGACTCCATCGTTGTGCTGGTTAATCACTGGTTGGTTCAACTTGGGGCTCCGGACTGACCTCCGGACTGCTCCCCGGATTTACCCCAGGATCTCTTATGTGATGTGGAGCAAGGACCAAGGTGGCCAGCCCTCGGGGTAACTCAGTCCGGGACAGTTGCCGAAATCCCTACCGATAGACACGTGCGGAGTACGGAGTAATAATAAGGCGTACGGAATAACTCTGCACAAGAGAGAGTCGTGGTTTGCCCTGATGATCCACCAAGATGACGCTAGTCCACCACTGTTAGGATTCTATCCGATTCCTAGGCAAATAATGATGACGATAAGGAGGTGGAAACTGAAATTGGAGTCATTTCAAGGTCTTGTATTTGTTCTATCGATATCAGAAGTAGCAGCTACTAAGAGGCACGTGACAACTACAGACCAAGGACCCTCTGTTCAAAGCGGGTTGGAAGTCTGTTCCGGATCTCCATAGCGCTTCCATCGTGCGGAGTTACCTAATTTAGGTTTAGAATATCTATCAAGTCCTCGTCCATGTTGGCCTTATGGCTTGATTATTATAGTTCTGAAGTATCTTCTCTAGAACAACGGAGAAGCACATCACCAGAGATACCGAGCAAAAAAAAATATCTCAAATTATGAGATATTATTCATTGGAGAGAATTCGCTGACGGTCTATCACCGTCCACACTATCGTTGTCGGCTGTATACCCAGCATATCGAACACCTGATTGGATTCGCCAGTAACAAGTGAAAACAAAAGAAAGAAAAGAGCGGCTAAAGCAGGAACAGCGGAAGTTCCATCAGTCTTCTGTCTACCGGTACAGTCGTGTATAGAATCCTAATCTTCCCAGTACCTCTTGCTCTGTCATATTCAACCAACACTAAATTCCAAGGAATGATGTTGCACAATGAGGGCCTGACTATAGTGAATATTGAGTGGAGAAGATACGTTTACGCCAGCAAAGAGCTAAGGTGATGAACGAGGTGCATTGGTAGTATGGACTAGAGGATACTATCTGAGGATATCTTAGGTATCTAGAACAGTCGAGTCAGCAGCCGAGAATCATGGCAGCAGCGACGCGGCTAGGCCTCTTCTAACGGGTTGGCCTTCTCCAACGGCTCAAGAGGACACTCCCCATAGGGCCCACCATATACGATATAGTTCGCCTCCATTCCTTTGTCCAGATGCGTGGTAAAATGGCAAATCAAGTACCACCAACCGGGGTTAGCTGCAATCATCGTCCGGGTGACCATCTGGCCCGGGTCCAGCGGGACAGTGGCCGACCAGACCCCGGTGACAGGGTCGTAGGCATTATCACCGTGCAGGTGGAAGATGTGTGTGTCGAAGCCCATGTTATAAAGGTACCAGATGACGTTGTCGTTGACACACATTTCGAACGGCGGGTTGTTGGCGTAAATATAGCCATTCAACTGCAGAATCGCATGTCAGTTGCCATTATTCAAGTCAATAAGAGGGGGCATAATTACAGGAAAGAAATTGGCCGCCATTTGACTCGTGACATTGGTCTTTGGATTATTGATAAATTGCGGATACCAAATACTCTGGTTGCCGAGCCCACGCGACACGTGTGGATACTGGTCCGACAAGTTCGCAACTTGCGCCGCGGGGAGGTACTTGCGGACGTTGTGCAGGGCAAGGAACGAATTCCACTCCTGGTTGTCGGCGTAGAGGACGACGAATTCACGGTTCTGCTTCATCACGGACTCCATCTTGCCCGGATTGTAGACGATCACGGGCCCGTAGGAGCCGGCGTCCTGGTCTTGATACATGCTGACGTAGGGGTGGTAGGAAAAGATCCTGCTGTCGAAGCCGTGGCCCGGAGCAGAGGCATTTGTGACGAGCCTGTCGTCATCTCGTCAGCCAGAAAGACCCGGGAACTTGGGGGTAGATCTCTCCGCACCATTTATAGACGAAGCATTCTCCTGGGGGCACAGCTTGGCCGAGAGCAACGCTATTAGTCCCATTCCAGTATATGGCGCCTTCGGATTCCTTGGTATAGAACAGTCCCATCGAGTGCATGCCCGAAAAGAAATGTTCCATCTTGTTGACGAACATGATCTTTAAAATTCAGCATACGGAAAGGAAAACCAGGGTGAAACAGACTAACCTCTATCATGTCGCCGAGTTCAGCGCGGAGGATCGGCCCCTGAAACCCAAGCCAGTCAGGCTGTTCCGTTCTCTCCGTGAACGTGTGGTCCGTGTATCCCCTGTACAGGGCCTTGTCGTATTTGGTTCCGATGCTGGTGTTATTGTGGATGTATCCATATGTCTGGGCCCGGAAGGACTCCTCCATTGGGACACCGAGCCAGTTGTCCCAGCCTAGACAGATCAGTAACTAGGTCTGAGGAAAGCAGGAGGACTCATACCTGACGGAGCATAATCCCACGTCTCGATTTCCGCCGCTACGTAGTATCGACGAACGGTGCCAGAATAATGAAAGGTTGGAGGAACATAGTACGGCAATTGACCATTCAAATGGGCTTCGCATGCTTCCCATTTGCCAGTCTCTTCGTCTGCGAATTCGTCTGGGACTTCGTCAGCCCATTCGTCGCTTTGATGAGCATTGGCTGCGGATGGGGCTGCAAGAGCGGTGGCAGCCACCACGAGAAGGGAGAATGGAAGAAGTAAAGAATGCATTGTTAACCCTGGTTCAGCTGAGATAGTTCGAAGGGCTGTATTGATATTGGGGCATAAGAAAAGCTTTTGTGAAATGATGAACGGGGATTGTTTACGGAAATGTTTTCTGGGGGAATTGAGAATTTATCTACAGGCCAGGTCAGAGAAGGAAGGAGGCATCGACGATATAGCTTGATTCTGGGGAAACTGCGAAGGTACACAAAGCATCACGAGTCCAAAACAATCAGCTACTGGAGATGACTTGAACGGAAGGAATATAGGAAATTGGGGGGTAAAATGACAGGACGCAATTGTGAACTCAGGTGATATCATGGATTATAGGGAACTAGTCAAGGATTTGAATGGTATCCTATGTATAAGAATAAGATCAGTAGACCAAAATAAAAAAAAGATATAATTCTTAGAAAGGTTCTTGATCCATAATCTCAAGCTATGTCGAATTGCAGATTGAGCTTTCTTTTCCTTCAATGCGGAGGGAAGGGCAGTCTGTATCAGAAACCTACTGGTTATAAAAGAGGGCACAGCACCATTGTGGGAACTGATATGGCAATTGCCACTCATGTTCCCTACCAAACAGGGACCTGCAATGTGCATATTCATGATTATGCACATTCAGACACCACTTCTGTATGGGTCCTGCTAAATGTCACTGACGGGGGGGACAACCAATTGAACTACACCACGGCTAAAATCAAATGGAATGAGAATGTGACCATTCCGAAGGAGTATCTGGGAGGACTCCGCTACCCTCTTGAAGTGATGTTTCCAGCTCTTTACGATTTTGATGTTACTGTTAAGAAGAAGAAGAAGAAGCGCGATGAGGGTCCGCCAGGACTCTATGGCAGTTGGGAGTACTATGTGAATATCACAGCCGGTTCGACCACGTGGACCAGTGATGATACAGATGAAAGCCATCTTCCTTACTGCAGCGTTGGTGACTGGGGTAATGGGGGCTTTATTCCGAAGAATGATCCGGTAAGTTCTCATTTGTGCTACCGCAGGTGATTCAAGCTGATATCCAGTACGCAGGATCGTCAAATGGATTGCCATTGGGATTGTTAGAAGGCTGTTAACAGGAGGACTCGATTTGAGTCGAGGAGATTTTTCTTTTCGGGGGGATTTGAGAGAAACTTCGCAGTGGAAGTCCTACCAGTAGATCATAATACAGAATCAATATCACCCAGCTGAATCGGGTCTCTTCAGCTGGAGGTCTCCAGTCTTTCTTCACTATAAAAACTCGTTGCAGTGGCTCACTTGCATCCATTTCGTCAAGTCAGACAAGTAGATATGTAAGTGCTCAATATTAATATTAATGCGACGTTCAATGTCGAAAAAGTACAGCAAGCGACAGGTAGTAGGGATGGGATAGAGTCCTGACTAACTAGGACGCCTAGTATAATATGAAGAAACAATGATGATTAGAAAAGATGAAGAAAATGAGAAAACAGGTTGGTTTTCACCCAAAAATCAACATGGCTACTGCCTAGGACTCCTAGGCAGTGACACATTGCCCCACAACTTATAGCAGCCTGACTTCTCTTCTCACCTCTCTCAAAACAATTGGTGGAAGGAAGATATTGAAAATCAACTTCTCCTAGACTTGTCTCATCGCTCTCTTCTTACACACACTGTCTGGTTCATTGGCGTCAGAATGGATCGCTTGCCATCTGAACTCTTGCACGAGCTTTGTGGCCTGGTACGTTGCCATGCATGTGGAGGATTGACACACACTGACACTTGTAGATTTGGGAAACTTCGACGCAAAGTCTACATGCTCTCTCTCTGGTGAACAGCATCTTCTACCATGCAGCAGTGCCATTCCTCTATCGTACCCTCACTCTCCACGTCTCCAGCCGAGAAAGGCTTCATCGGGTCGTCAGCAAGCTGATGAAACAGCCTCTCCGGCAAAAATACCTCACCCATGCGCGGCAACTGACCGTAACGGGGAAGATACCTCGCTTAGGAGCAAGCGTGACGGAGCAGCTGGTGAAGAGAACGACTATCGAGGACAGTGATGTCTCTCACCACCTCGACGACTTGGAGCCCTATTATGATGATATGTTCACGACCGACGAAGTGGAGGATAAACCCACAGAGGTGTCACGCGCATGGGAACCGCTTGCCTCGCTGATCTCCCGGCTGAAGCACTTGACCGAGCTGAACTACGCCTGCGTCAACCAATTCCCTCCCTGTCTGCTCCAGGCGCTTCACCAGTACCATCCAGGCTGCCGGCTCAACCTGCACACCTTTCGCTTCCGCAGTTTGCGATGGCCCGTGACAGACCCGTACGAGACCGAACTGATCAGCTCGCCCTGTCTCCACTCTCTGCGCGTCCGCCACATCCGGCGCGATTCGAACTGGGATGTGGACTACAACGTGGAGGCAGTCCTCCGGGCGGTTGCGATTGCCCCGAATCTCAAACATGTCAAATTGCAGCACTGCATAAGCATCCCCCCTCCCCCCTATCTACGCAGACTTCCCCGCACCCGCAGACAGGCGTGGCAGGACTTCGTTCCTCCCGTGGAGACGCACCGGATAGGAAGGCTGACATCCCTCTCTTTTTCCAAGAGAATGGTTACCACAGAGAAGACCCTGGAGGAATTGGGTCGGTATGCAGATCTATCGAGACTGCAGGCCTTCGCCTTCGGCTGTGCTCGGACGCCGAGTGTGTTGATGAAAGCCGCAACCATGGCTCCATTCGGGTCCCTGGAGAGGCTGTCTTTACACCTGGAGCCTCTGCAGCATGACGACGACTTCCTACTTGCGACGGAAATGTTCTTTGAGAGTCTCAATCCGTTGAAGACTTTGCGGCTCCATGGCGAACTGGACGCGTCTTTGGTGGGCAAGGTTCTTGAGAGACACGGATGCGCCTTGCGAGAATTGATGCTCAATTTCTACCCATATACAGAGTTCATGGTTCTGGCCCCCGCCGACATTGCCCGGTTTGGGGAATGCTGTCCTCTGCTGGAGGAGCTGCACCTGGAGATCAAACGATCCAAAGGCGACTACCACGAAACGCAGACCTACAAAGCGCTGGGGAAGTTTCCATCGCTGAAGAAGATGTTCCTCCATATCTACTGCAGTGATACGTGGCAGCCACAGTTGCCCAGCCCAGACGAATGTGGCGAGGAGCTCGACGAGTTTGAGAGACAGCCCTACGATGCGAAAGCCCAGCCAACCTTGTACAATTTCCACATCCGGGATGCTCTCATCAACGGGGCTGTGGACGAGAAGCTGGCCCGGTCGATCTGGGATTTAATTTCTGCCAATCAGTCGAGCGGCTGTCTCTCATCTCTGCGAATTATCCCGAAGGACAGCGGTCTTTTCAGTCTTGGTTATTTCATTCCATCGGGATTATCAACCAGAGCAGAGCACATGTCGCGATCGTTCTGGATCACCAAGAACGCGTATCACAGCAGCAGCGACGTTGAGGTCGTCGAGCTCGACAAACAAGCAAGAGAAGATCGCGACGAGAAAAAAAGACAACGCGAAGAGGCCAAGATGCCGAACAAACAGAGTACGTGGCAGCGTGAAAAACTCTCCCAGATTTTCCAGCGAATCTGGCCTCCAAAACCCGACAGTCGCGATTGGCGGGACGACTGGAGCAGCTGGCCATTACAGATGGAGGAGAGCAGTCAAAAAGACTGAGATAGACTAAAGGAAGAGAGGAGAAGGGAAAAGAAGGAAATGACGAATCAGTCGAGGTACATACCTGGCGGGTCGGACCCGTAGATTGTTGACAGCTGAATAGGTCAGACTTTGACTACAGTACATGACATGATTTTTGGAGCCAAATGAGATATCTAGATTTCCTTACACATTATTAAATAGCTTCCAAGATGGGTTCGTTGGTTCTTTATATGAAGCATTACATATCAAAATCTGAAGATCAATCAATACTATCTATCTCAGGTCAATGTAAAATAATAGACTGGCATGTGTATCTTGAAATCAATCCCTGATTCAAAGGCCGCGTAAGTAGCCCCAATGGTACAGTATATACCGGGTATCAGTTTTCGCCACTAAAGGTTGCACATTAGTCGTGTCGTGGTCAAAATGTCTTTTTTTTTATCAATCATCCATATGCTGATTGTTAATGGCCATCATCGTATGTTATCTAGAATTCTATTCTAGATTGGTGAATCCATACACACTGCAGACATAGCTACCTACACGTATAGAATGGACGATGGACGATATTACGAGCATAATACCATGCAATGAGATCATATGATTTTCTCGCAGGTACTATATATATATAGTCTTGCTGGCAGGGGAGAAGAAGAGAAGAAAAGAATTAATTCCTTTTGACTGACTGACTGAGCTGAGCTGAGCTGAGCTGCGTCCGTTCTGAGTCCTAGAAGATCATGACATGGCATGACATGGATGGATGGAACTTTTAGAACTTTCGCTCGAGTTCATATCTTATCTGCGTTTGAAAGATGACGCATGATGCTGATGCTAATGCAGTTGCAGTTGCTTGCTTTTCTTTCAATGCTGTCTGTCTGTCTGGCTGGCTGGCTGTCGTATTTAAATGAACAGTATACAAGACGGAAACATAATGCAAATGCGAATGCGACATGGAGACGTTGGACGTTGACGTTGACATTGGATATTAAATTAGAAATTACAGGCCGAGAAAACAAAAAAAAGGAGTCAAAAAAAAAAGGCAAAAAGAGAAGAAAAGGAAAAGATAAGGAAAACAGCCCAAACTCCACAAAAAAAAAGCAGCTATGACAGCTGACAGCTCCAACAAACAAAAAGATAATGCACAACACAAAACAATAACCACTACATGCAGTGGTAATAGTAGTAGTACATCCGTAAACGAAACCAAATCAAGTCCTAACTCCAACTACCTCCTAAGAAATACAGTACATACCTACATACATGCAATACCTGTCGCCGAATAAAAGCCTAAGAAGAAATATCAAAACGAAAAACTGCACGACTCCGTCAGAGGAAATCTTCCTACATCGTCTTCCGCAACTCCCTATTCAGCCGTCTGCTAGCCCTCGTGCTGCGCCGTTCATCAGGCTCGCTAGGCTCAGTCTCACTCCTCGTATCAGCCGACAACTCCGGCGTCGGAGTGACGCCGAAACTGACGCCGCGGCTCTTGCGGTCGATCTTGGCCTCTTCCTCGGGGTGCAGGAAGCGATGCACCGTGCGGTGGTCCATCACTCTCTCCTCATCATCGTGGGGACCCTCCTTGTCCGTCTTGGGCCAGCGGTATCCGTACAGCTTCGAATGGCGCTCGCAGCGGGGGCATTCCTTGCGCGTGAGATAGGCGTTTTCCTGCAGGAACCATGATCCGCAGGTCTGGCAGTCGACCCACCGGTCGTACCGCTGTGCGAGAAGCTTGGGCGTCTTCGTGTAGTCGCCTGGCACGCGAACACCGGGTGAGACGTCTTCAACCGATGGGACGATATGGCGCTTGCGGCGGGGCTTTTTCGTCTTCTTGACTACTGTCTCGAGTTGGTCATCTAATTCCCACGAATTAGATAACTCTGAAAGTTCACTGCTTTGGCTGCCGTCCGCACACGGCTCGGAAACTGGCTGACCTGTAGACGCACGCTGACTGTCTGCTGCGGGCGATTCAACCGTCGAGTCCGTCGACTCGGTTTTGATCTTGACCCCCATGTCACACACCGATGTAGCGGCGGTTGACTGATGACCGTCATCGCCCATGGAAGAACGAGGGGAATTATGGTCTGTAGAAGAACCTGGTCCTGAAGGACCCGTGGCATCGACTCCCTCTGGCGTGTCTGTGCTTGGCTTGGTTTCAGTCTGCTCGACGAGATTGGACAGAGAGTTATCCAACGTCGAGAGGAAAGAAGACTGCTCGATAGATTCGGTCACCTCAAGCCGAATCTCCTCTCGCAGCTTGGAACTCTGCCGTTGAAATTTCCCTTTCTTACGCGGTGTTAAAACAGTAGCTTGCTCCGACTCGTTGTCTGAGCCAAATTTCCTCTTTCCGCGAGGTGACGACGGGCGAGACTCATCCGTGGTGGATGCATTGCTCTGCGGTGCAGAATTGACTGCCGGAGACCACCCATTGCGGACAGCGCGCTCGCATGTCTCGCAGAGACATTCACAATTGTCAATGCCAAAGTAGTCGTCGCCGTACGAGACGGTGATTTCCTCGCCCACGTGAATGTCTCGGATAGCGACCACCTGCATACCCTCATTTCCGCGGGTCACCAGTTTCCCATTGGCGTCACAGTCGTGGTTGGCAAAGCGAGCTGGCCCTAGGAACAGCGACGGCGTTTTCTTCCTGCTCGACATGACGATGCTGAAGTCTTTCCGGGCCAGATCCAAATCCTGCTCTTCTTCGCGCGTCATGGCGACAAGCGTCCCGCTGAGGTACTTGATTTCTTCGCCCTTTTTGATAAACTTTCGGGCCGACACAGCCGCCTCCTGGACGGTGATCGTGTACCGGTTGGTGGTCGTGATTTCGAACGGGCATTCGGGCAGATAGATCTGGATGTACTTGCGCAGGTGCCGTCGGAACCACTCCTTCTCCCGGTCGTTCGGCAGCCTCGAGACATATTTAGCCAGGCCTGGCAGGGCAAGCAACTCCTTCTCCGCCTTGGCGATGTCCTTTGCGACAATCACATCGTGGAGAAGGATGCGTGCTACGTCGTCTTCGCGAATGCCTCTCGCAGCAGCAAACTTGGTCCTGTTCTTGCGAGTCTTGGTCCAGAAGTAGGCCTGAGAAGGGGTCAGCAACTGCAATCAATTAAGGGACAGGAGGAAACGAACGCGATCGATGAGCGCATCTGTCGCAACATCGTCATAACTCGCCAATTTGGCCAGCGTAAGGCGTTCCCGCCGCTCGGCGGACGGAGTGGATTTGGCTCTGGAGGGCGGCATGACTGCAATCAGCCGGTGGAAATAGGAAGGACGTCACAATACTCCAAACTGGCAGCTCAAACAATTCTATTCCAACAATTCAAAGAACCTCAAACAAAATGAGCGATCGGAATAGAGAAGGACCAAAAGAGTGGAGTCCAACACGAGCAGGATAGATCAGTAAAAAATCCAAACGTGCGGTGACTGAAAGGCCAGTCGCATAGTGAAATCAATAGTCAATGCGACCGTCATGAGGGACTGTCGCGTACAGCGAAAACAGGGCGATGTCTCCAAAATAGCAAACAAGCCCCGTCAGCGCTAGGAGCACGGGGCTGGGGCTGGGAAAAGGGTTCAGCTTGTGACCAGGGGCCGTGGATGCGCAGGAACAGCACGGAGGACTATATGCAACGCAGACCACAAAAGGAGACGGGGAATTGATGCATCGATCGATCCATATGGAACTCCTAAGCCGAGCTGCGCCGCGCCGCGCCGTCGAGATGAATGGACGAATGTCGTTTGGCTTTGTTTGCTGTGTCCGGGGTCGGGCGTCGGCGAAACCCCATCCGATCGGAGTCCCGACGCCAGTCAAATCTTTGGCCGGCATCCATCAATCTATCAATTCAGGTGCAGTGCAGTCTACCACGTCATGCAGTCACGATGATCCAACTAAAGGTATGTCAGGCTGCAAGTTCCTATGATCAAGTGGTGCGAGCTGACGGGTGTTGGTCCAGACGATGCTTAATTGCATCGACAACTCCGGTGCCGCCGTTGTCGAATGCGTGAACGTCCTGAAGAAGAAGACTCCCGCGACGGTCGGTACGTGCGCGCTGCCCTTGCTTTTCTGTCGATCTTCTCTTGCTTAAGGGAAATAAATGACGTTTTAGGTGACCGGATTGTCGTCGTCGTTCAGAAGCAGCGCAACTTTGGCCCCGAGAACTCCACCAACAGCGGTATTGCCAACAAGGTCCGTCGGGGAGACATCCGTCATGCGGTCGTCGTCCGAGCAAAGAAAGAAATCCAACGGCCGGATGGAAGCGTTGTCAAGTTTGATGACAATGCCTGTGTTCTGATCAACAAGTCGGGGGACCCCATCGGAACGAGATTAAACGGTCAGTCTACGGGTTGCATTTCGGGTTCGGAAACTAATTTCCAGCAGGAGTTGTCGGCGCAGAATTACGGGGAAAGCAATGGTCCAAGATTTTGTCTCTCGCACCAATGCACGTGTAAAATAGTACGAATCAATGGCATAAAGGAAATAATTAATTATCTCTGTTCAAGCTTTGTAAAAGTACCATGCTATCAACAAGAACAAGAAATTCTTTTATCCAGACCCGACACACAATGCATCTTGATCACCATTATCCAAAATAGCACCATAACTCCGAATCGAAAACAAGTATATGTACTGTACTGGGTATCGAGAATTGAGAGACAGGCACGGTCGCTATCACGTGAAGACATTACCGCAAGTGCAACACACGTAGTAGAGTTTCTAACACAATTAGAACCCATTCAGCTTTCTCAAATGAAAGGAAAGTGGTAACGTACCATCCCCGTTTCAGCCGACCGCTGTTGAGATTGGAAAAACACAGCTTCGTTCTCACCGCAGCTCGGACATAGTTTGTTCGCTCGCGGTAGCTGTCATGATAGAGAGCATGTTAGTCATGAAAATAATCAAGAGTCCTTTAAAATCAATTATTCCGGTATGACGTCCTCCGCATCCTCATCCTCATGTACAGGAGAAAGAGGAGAAAGATCATCCACGAAGGGTCCGTCGGCGCGCATTCCGCAGTCAGAACACGCGATTTCTTCACCACAATAGGTGCAAAACTCCGGGAGACCAACCGTAGGATCGGATCCCACATCCTGAGTGACACCGGCAGTGTCTCCCACTTGGAGGTTGAGCTTGTTCTGGTAGACACACGGCGAGGTGGCGGGCTCGGAGACATGGCAGGTCCGGCAGGTGAACATCAGTCGGTTATTAACGCGATCTTCTTTGGGGTATAAAAGGTTGGAACTGGAATTTCCTGTCAGCCAAATCATCGCAGCAGCAAATAAATAAGTGATCTATACTCACCATTCTCGACAGAATTTAAAGTGAATCTGGTCGACGCTGGGCTTGACGTCGCCCGCAGAAGAAGAGGCAGCAGGACTGGCAGACATATTAGACGTCGATAGATTTTTTCGAGATAGCAAGTTCAGAGGTGGTTCTGCGGGTTCTGCAGGTGGATTTAATATCTAATCAAAAGCATAGAGTTGCAGGTTGAGATAACGAGAGAGAAGCTGGTGGCGGGCTGATTAAGAGGCGAGCTGGCAGGCGGCGTCGAAGTCTGAAGAAGCGTGGCCGATCACGCTAGTCTGTTTGGGGCCAAGCGTCAGCCTTATCCAGAGTAGCGTCCCGGCAACGGCTCCGCCGTCTGCAATGCTCCCCGCAGTTCGCAGAAACAAAAGACATCACATCTATTGCAACAACACTGTACCTCCTGTAGATTTGGATACAGTTAACTAGATACCAGAAAGAAGTTTGTGGTGCTGATTTTTATTTTCTTTTCTGTGAATCAGTTATTAGTGATTGTATTCTTGGGTGGTTCACTGCTTTGTTGTCGTCATGGTATGATCTCCGCTTCTAGTCTGATTGCTTGCAAGCTGAATATTCAGATCGTGTCATTCGTGAATGATCATGTCGTTCTCCATGGCAGCTGACCCAGATACCAGGCTGAAACAGGTCTTCCCTTTGGGTGGGAAGTTCGTCATTCGAACTCCAAAAATCTTCCCTACTACTTCAACCCCATGACCAAGGAATCGCGTTGGGAACCCCCTGCAGGCACCGACACCGAAAAACTGAAGGTCTACATGGCGCAATATCACAGCGGCCCCGTGGCTCCTCGTCATGATCACGCCGGCTTGGGTGCGGAAGGCAAGATCCGATGCAGCCACCTGCTCATCAAGCACAGAGACAGCCGTCGACCGAGCAGTTGGCGAGAAGCGGAGATCACGAGGACGAAAGAAGAGGCCATCGAGATTCTTCGCGGCCACGAACGCCGTATCAGGTCAGGAGAGGCTACCTTGGGTGATATCGCCATCTCAGAATCAGACTGCAGCAGCGCCCGAAAGAAGGGTGATCTGTATGTGGACGCAAGAAAAATATTACTTTCGGGAACTACGGCTGACTTGGTGCAGTGGCTTCTTTGGACGAGGCGAGATGCAAAAGGAATTTGAAGAAGCTGCCTTCGCTCTTCAGCCTGGGCAGTTGAGCGGGATTGTGGAGACTGCATCTGGCGTCCATCTCATTGAGCGGTACGTAGTCAGTCCAGCGATGTCTGTCTTCCGGACTAACACAGTTGTATAGGATCCAGTGAGGTGTCGGTACAAAGGCGTTTACGATTGCATCAATACCCGAGGGAAAGGATTGGGATTTGGTTTCGGCGTCAAGCTGCATGGAGCAGTCAAGCATGTCCATACATTTGGAGGGAAGACTGGTCTGGCTTTGGTGCGGTTTAAATATTGTCCTGGACTACAGTCAGATGGATCTTGTTTATACGAAGCACGGAGCATGTGTTTACTGAAGAACTACAAGGCTAGAATATCTGCAGGCTCTGGTTTATGAAATAGACAGACAGATGCCTGTCTTTAATCCAAAACCTCCATTCGATGTTGTCTCATGGGAAGATAAGAGTTCTCGATCGAGCGTCCCTGTTCTATCCTATACTAACGTTCTGATGCTATACTCAGAACCAGAAGTCCTCCTCTAATGCAGTTTCCAGCACTATTAGGCTGGAGAGTGTTCTGCTTGCGTTTAATTTCTGGTGCATACGTAGTTGAAAGTATTTCTGTGGTGTCTGTGTCTTTCTTCTTGCCCCTCCATCTGGATCAGCGCGAGAAACACCGCTCCGCTCACCAGATAGAGCTCCATCACCCATATCAACAACAAACAGCTTTTCCTAGCGCCATTCCAGCTCTTGGCGTCTGTTTTCATGGTCACTGGCCTTACATACTCTTCTCTCTTTGCCTTAACTGTTCTTCATATGGAGGAATATCCAGTGATTAGCTGACCTTTCAAGAGGGTTCTTTTGCAACCTTCCATCTCCCTCCTCCTCCTCCTCCTCCTCCTCCTCCTCCT